>NW_020799843.1:0-42166 GCF_003590095.1 Trichoplusia ni
ATACCTATAAGGCTTCCCTCACCAACCTAAAAAATTGTACTCTGTTCCTGCTCTAATCATAGAATGATGTACCTACAATATGAGTGGTTAAAAAAAAATCACTAACCTGCGTTTTATTTTCAGACCGCGTAACAGGAGTAAATACTTCTGGCACTTCACACACATTCTACCGTTTATTTTTTTACTTCTGCAGCTCTACACGTAATGTGTAACCCAACACAACTAGAGGCTTCAGTGTACTCGCGTCGACTGAAAGCGCTCTAACAGGGTGCGGCCCGGGGCAGTTTGCACATGCGCGCTGTCACGCCGCCCGGATCGTCGGGCAAATAGGAGGACGAGTGCGGTAGGGGGACAGGAACGTGGGGGGGGGGCAGTGTGGAGGACAAGGTGTGGCTACAACGTCTGCAATGCAGTTATGCACATGCGCACTCGACAGGTTTCAGAATTCTAGAATAGTCTTAAAAACTAACGTAAGCCTCCCCTCCCAACCCTGTCTTGTGAGCTACATTGCTGATTGGAAGTACAATTTCATAGAGCCTGAGTATTTTTTTAGACGCTTCTTTTACTACCACCGCGTTATTAAATTTTATACTGAACCTAAAATCTAAATTATAACATTGTTTGTATACTTGTGGCTAAGGACTGGATTATCAAGAAACCACTGCACGCGACGTGTCACGGGTTCTTTCCTTGAGCAGAACTCCTTAGAGTCCGGGTGTCTTTTGGGCATGTAATATGACATTAAGAAAAGTTCCTAACCCCGGAAGTAGTTTTTATCAAATTCAAATAGAAAGTACAATTAAGGAGTAGAAAATGTGGTCGAATCCATTCAAAAATAATAAAGAATATTACCAAGAGATTAAATTGTTAGGAAGTATTGTAGCAGTGGGACTCAGTGATAAGAAATTGTAGGCGTTTAAAATTATATTTCCTACTAGCTACTGCCCGTGGCTGAGCCTGCGTGGTCGTCATTATTTTGTTGCGGTGTCATGTTAAAACAGTGATCTTCACTGAAATTAAATTTAGCACTGCAATTTTATCTAAGATTAGCCGTTGACATATTCTCCCCGGTTTCATAAAATTTCTCATTGCTGCTATGCTTCTATGCTATAGCTTTACATTGTTAAAACAATTTAATAACCAGTAAAGTCACTTTAAAGCACAAAACAAAAATCTTCTTTTTTCTTTTCTTCTTTTTTTAATATTTGTTAAGAAGCATAGATGAACTATTTTTCTGATAACCTTCCTAACTACCTAGCCTACAAAATAAACGCCTCGCTAGACTCTCTTTCATCATAACATCAACTAGTTTAGAAATAAAATTCCATTGGAAGAAAAAATAAGTAACGTGTTATGCATATAACGTAACGCCAAATAGGCACATAATTAATGATGGGATGTACAGCTGTGATGAAAAGTCGATTTTTTTTTTAAAGTATATTTTACTAGCGGTAGCCCGCGGCTCCGCCCGCGTGGATGTTTCTTACCGCTGCAAAAAGCCTACCCAGGAAAGACACGGTCAGCAAACAAAATGATTTCCAGGTCAATTCACAGACACCGACACTAACATCGAAGAAGCAGTCACTATCCGCAGGCTGAACAGATTTTCTTTCTGTGGATGTTAGTTGTTAAGTCCCGGAGTGCAACCCGTTGTTTTAGGATAGAAAACTTAAGCTATTATTGTAGAGCTTCTCTATAAACAACATTTGACGTCATATTATTTTCTGGTAACAAAATATACTGATGGTCGGGAGCCCCGACCCGTGATACGGCAACGTAAAGTTGCCCATGCGTAAAACATTCTTTTCGTAAATCAATTCCTACAAATTTGAATGTTTGGCCCTGGGATTTGTTTATCTTGAGTGCGAAAGAAATTTTTACTGGAAATTGGAGCCTTTTAAAGGGTATAGGCAAATCAGTAGGGATCATGGGTATTCTTGGTCTATGAGCTAATTCACCAGCTGCAGGGCCGGTAATAATCTTCGCAACTATTAAATTATCTTTTAGCTCCTTTATAAGAAATCTCGTGCCATTACACATGTTAAGGGGTCTTAAATTTCTGAGAAGCATTATCGGCGTGCCAACTTTTAACGACAGTTCATGAGGTGGAAGCGAGGAGAGGAGCTCGTGGCTAAGCTATAACCGCATAAGTGATTCGATCACAGGTTAAGCTATGCTTGACGCGGTTGGTCCGTAGATGGGTGACCATCTTGGTCATAGCGAGTTCCTCCGTGTTTCGGAAGGCACGTTAAATTGTGGGTCCCGGCTGTTATTCCTACATCCTTGACAGTCGTCACAGGTAGTCAGAAGCTTGAAAAGTCTGACAGCCAGTCTAAACAAGGAGTGTCGTGTTGCCCAGGTAGCTGGGTTGAGGAGGTGAGATAGGCAGTCGCTCCTTGTAAAACACTGGTACTCCTACCCCAAAATAGTTGGGAAAAGGCTAGGCCGATATGTCATGAGGTGGAAGCCCGGGGGGTTCAGAGAATTTAAAAAATCCTGGGGGTAGTGCACTGCGTCCTCGATGTTAGTGACGGTGTCTATGGATTTATAGCACTTAACTTCACCCGGTACTTTCTGCATAATTAAATTGTTAATTACGTTGACTGTTTCATTCCTGGGAGAAACTTTGCTCCCACACGCTCACCGGGCCTCGGTAACGCCTACTTTGCAACGGGCCGTGCAGCAGAAATCGTATTATTTTTATTTCGCTATAACTACCAAACGTCGAACCAAACGAACCAAACGTCCAATTTTAATCATTCACAGATCAAATATTATCTACATTAACTGTACTTAGTCATGAAATAAGTTATTTTATATATATATATAGTAAAATAAACGCGTTTAAATGTAGTCCAAAAAAAAATCAGGATTTTTCAATAAAAAAATGGTTATTGTGCCTCACTCGACATAGATAGGTATAGTGTGTCGCGGACTTATTTGTAGATATTTAAAAGATCTACAATTACTTAGAACATTTTATGGTTCTATCTTTAATAGTTTAGGCAGGGTACGCAAAATAAGTAACTTTTTTTGGTTGATTTTTTACACCTTGTGTCCGAAAAACCCTAATATCTTACGGAACCCTATTTTTGTTCAAAATTAAATATAGCCTATATTACTCGTCTTGATAATGTAGCTTACGAATGGTGAAAGAATTTTTAAAATCGGTCCAGTAGTTTATGAGCCTATTCATTACAATCAATCAAACAAAGTTTTCCTCTTTATAATATTAGTGTAGATTAATCTTAACTCATATCAAAGTTGAAAACATCTGAATTGTCACTCAATTCATTATCTGAATCGGAATCTCCGTACTCGAAGCATTAACGGGCCTGTTGGTCTGGCGGTTAGTGCCCCCGACTGCTATACCAGAGGTCGTGAGTTCGATTCCCGCCCAGGACAAATGTTGTGTGATTAGCATGATCATTTGTTCTGGTGTCTGGGTGTAATTGATCTATTATATGTACCTATGTATTTAGAAATATATAAGTAAGTTTATCAGTTGTCTGGTTACCATAACACAAGCTCTGCTTAGCTTGGGATCAGATAACCGTGTGTGAGTTGTCAAAAAAAAAACCTTGCGGTCTTTTCTAGATTTTTTAGTTTTTCCTTGATTCATACACCAAACACTACTTATATTCCAGATTTGGCTTTCTGCTTCTGTGTCTGCTAGAAGTGCCTTAGACTTTTGATGATCGGTGAGTCAGTCAGTGAGTGACAAAATTAAGAAATTTGACCCGTTATATACTGGTTCAAATTGAATGAAATTTGAAATATACGTGTCTTTACAATGCCTGCATGGTAACTGAAAATTTCAGTCTTCTAGTTTTATCCACAACGAAGTTACAGGGGGTCGAAAATGGTCTGAATTGCTTCGAGAAAAGGATGGTACGACCGTGACGCTTTTTTGCTCGACTTGGTGGGGGCACGGCCTTGCTCCCAGATAAGGTTTAATGACTACGCAGCAAAATAAATAGAGTGCTCGGATAAAGCAGGCTTCAGGAGATTTGCGAGATTATCGGATTATTTCCTGTAAACTTTAATTTCACGATTTTTTCTTCCAAAACTACTAAACTGATTTTAAAATTGTTTCCACTTTTACAAGTAAGGGACCATTATTTGCAAGACGCATGACCTGATTTGGCAGAGGCAGAGGACGAGTTGAACAATAGTTGATGCGCCGTAAGATGATATGCGTGACAGGTCTCATATTCCTTGCTACGCAAGTTTTTTACAAATAAACAATAGAGGGAGCAAACTACATAAATTATTTTCTCATGTCAAAAAAATAATTTTTAAATAATTAATCGGATGCATGGAACGGAACTTTGGTCAATAGAGATTGACACTGTTGCATCGACATCAAATCGATGAATCGGAGCGTCCATCTTCTGGTCGTATTGCAAATCGCAATCGTTAAACGTCAGAACGAGTGCATCTGCCTTGTGTGCGGTCGGTGTTTAGTTTTAGTTTTAAGATTTTGATTTTTTTTCGAAATTTAGATACATTCTAAGATAAGTTTTTGTTGATTGTGAATTTTGTTATTATTTTGTTAAGTTTTTCGTTTTTGTTAAGCAGGTTGTTATTGGCAATTGAATTAAACAAATCGAAAATCAATAAATCCGATTCCATTTCCTTTACGAACTTATTCGATATTTTTGAAGAATCTTCAATTAAATAAAAATATGAAATATTCATTATCATCTAAGAATGCACGAACTATAATATGGCCGCGAAGCCGCGGGCAGAAACAAAAAAACAGTTGAATAAGAACTATATTCGAAAACCATAAAATATAAAAATACTGTTTTTATGAGACGTCAAATGAGAAAAAATTTAACATTTTCTTTTACAGCGTGGTAACAGAATAAAAAAGGTATAATTTTTATTTGCTACCGTAGAGTGTCCCGTGCAATGATAGAGGACAGCCAGCGAAACAGACGCTATAGGAGCGAGGGAGGCGTGGGGAGAGAGGGGCGCTGTGGATGGGGGATGAGGTGACGCATTTCGCAATGCAGCAGTGCACATGCGCGTTTAGGGGTCTCAACGTTCTAGAATCTTTAGGATACAAAACGCGTACTAAGAAATGAAAATTGAAGTCGTTAGCCAAAGTTGGCTGGAATTATAAAAATCTGCTTATCAATTATTTTTGGACCGAACATTATTTAACAACTACTCTTCCACAATCTGACATTGAAGTAAAAATTAACGATGAAATCAACGCGATTGGATCACATATCGTACAGCCTACGGACTGGACTCATTTTAAAACAAAGACAAAATAAGAAACAACATTTTGACTAACCTGCTTCTAGAAATTACATTCTCGAAACAGCGCCGCGTATTCTGCCATAACCAACAATCACTAGAGCTTTATACAAGATACAAGACTAAGAGCAGGGCCGGATGCTACAGAGCGGCTGCGATGACTGAACTCATATAGTCGACTAGGGCGTGGTGCGGTGCACTATGCACATGCGCGCTGTCACGCCACCCTGTGCGGCAATCGTCGAGGGAGGAGCGATAGGGGGACAGGAACACGCGGGGGGGGGGGCAGTGTGGAGGGAGAGGAGGTGTGGCTATAACGTCCGCAATGCAGTGATGCTGCACTCCCCCCCCCTCATGCCATGGGAGGAAAGCCTTTATTCGACAGCACTAGATTGATACAGGTACAAATATTCCGAGACAAAGACCGTAGCACCAGGTGCTGGAAGAATAGATTTAAGGGGTTATTTACAGTGCCATAAGAAATAACCTACATAATCAACAATTTGTTGGTACAGCAAAGAAATTTGCCACGAATTTATATCGTTAGGAGCATATTTTACTAGCAGCGGACTTAACATATGGAAAATCTCAAGGAATTAATGAAAGGAAAATTAAAAAAGTGTCAGTTTTAAAAATACCTATTAGGCTTCCCTCACCACCTAAAAATTGTACTCTATTCCTGCTCTAACCATAGGATGATGTACCTACAATATGAGTGTTTAAAAATATCACTAACCTGCGTTTTCTTTTCAGACCGCGTATCAGGAATAAATACTTCTGGCACTTCACACACATTCTACCATTTATTTTTACTTCTGGAGCTCTATGCGTAATGTTAACTCAACACAACTAGAGGCTTCAGTGTACTCGCGTCGACTGTGAAAGCTCTAACAGGGTGCGGCCCGGGGCAGTTTGCACATGCGCGCTGTCACGCCGCCCGGATTGTCGGGCAAATAGGAGGGACGAGTGCGGTAGGGGGACAGGAACGTGGGGGGGGGGGCAGTGTGGAGGACAAGGTGTGGCTACAACGTCTGCAATGCAATAATGTACATGCGCACTCGACAGATTTAAGATTTCTAGAATAGTCTCATACACCAACGTAGGCGTTATCCTTTCTCTTGTTAACGACATTGTTGATTGGATATGCATTTCCAATGAACTGAAGAGCTTCATAAAGTATTTAATAGCGAAACTAAAACTTTTATCAAAATACAGTATGTTCTTGTGTAAAGTAGCTAAAGAATGGACAATCTGGAATGAAATTTTAATGTGGTAGGTGTGCCTAGCAGTAAAACAATTAAATAATAAATAGGTAGCCGCGTATTATGGGTCACCATGCCAAACCCACTCTATGCGACGTGTCGCAGGTTAGTACCCCTCTAAGCTTTTGTTTGACAAAGAAAGGCTCACTCTGTCTCTGGGTCTTTTGTGCATGTAACTTGAACGTTTGTGAAACCCCCAGTGCAGCAGTAGCACAAGTATTATTTTTTCTGCTGTGCCTACTCTGTTTTACAATTTAAATTAAAAAAAAATAAAGAGAAGAAATTCGTTCCCTGAACCTTTCCAAAATTACAAAAAACGGTGCAAGAGATAAATTCTAAGCAAGTTATGTAGACGTTTAAAATTGATTTCTACTAGCTGTTGCTCGAGACTTCGTCCTATCGTCGTTTGATGGTTTGTTTGAATGCGCGGAACTACTAATCTTATTTTTTTTTTTTAGTTTAGATAACCCATCTAATGACAAAGGCTAGGCTAGATATAATCGAGGACAGATAATTCAAACCCATGAACGACGGTTGCGGTGACCAGACAGGGCATACGGCTACGAAGAAATAAGTAAGAGATCGGTAAAAGACGAATCACATACGGCGATGTTACATCTTACAACGGACCTTATACCCAAATTCGCCAGCTAAGACAAAACGTATCCGGTGTCCCGATGGATACAAGATGTCGAAGAAAATGGAGAAATATGTGGACGGACACCGTTGCAACAGCTGCTGATGGCACGAAGATCACTATCGGGCACCGCGCAGCTTTGGATGCAATCTGAACGCCCCTCGCAAAACATGGGAGGAACTGAAGGCGGCTCTCAGTAAGGAATTTCCTGACACCGTCGACATCAGAGACATACACGAGCTCATGACCCCACGAAAGAAAAGACGTGACGAGATTTGCATAGATTTCATGACGGTTATGAAGGAATTGGGAAAGCGGGGGAAATTTCCCGATTACGTGGCTATAGAATATACATATTATTGACGGAACTGTCGTCTCTTTCCTTTTTATGTTTCAATTTATTTCTACTGCTCTTAAAAAATTGGCCAGAAAACGCTCGATCACGTGACTGTGACATCACATTACATTATGTTCCTTTACATTTTAACGCAAATCTAACGAGAAAGAACGAAAATAGTAAGTAAAAAATAAAAAACCTTTAATGTTTTGAGTACGCGAACGCGGTAAAATAAAACAGTGCAAAGAAGTGTCAAACGTAAAGTATGTGTAAGATATTTGTCACTGTCAAAAAATTGTGCATGTCAAATGTAAAGTGACGACATTGGTCTCTAGTCGGCGCTACTCGTCGTATTAAATGTCTTGACGTACTAAGCGATAAATTTACATTTCATAAATTATTAAAAAAATAGTATTTATTATTTATTTATTAGAATTTTTTATTTTTTATTATTATATTTAATTGTATTTTTCTATTTTTAAGTGTGACGCAAACGACCCTATTGTGATGACGAAACTCATTTATAGGGAGACTGACCGCAGAAAACACAAGGTCCGAAATGCTTTGACTGAAATGAATATGGTTATATTTCACTGATGTGCCCGCATAGAAAAAGCATGGCGGTAGGTGGCCGCAAAGAAGACGCGAGTAGGGAAAACATCTAATCATATTAGCGGCGGCGGGGCATCGACAAGCAGAAGCGAGAGCGGCGAACGAGTGACTAAGCAGACAATGTTCGGTCACAACGAGGAAGTGGAAAAGTCACACCCAAAGATGACAGGTGACAGCCAAGAGAGCAAACGTCAAATTGAATATGACACTAACGATATAAACAATTAGTCGCAACTTGAAAAACCTTTGAAAATAGTAAAATTATGTGGATGTGCGCTTATAGATTCGGGTAGTGACGTGAATTTAGTGTCCTCGTAATTTTGTGCTAATATTTCTAAAGCTATGCACAATAGTATACTGCTCACTGGACTTGGTCTTGCTAAAGTGATGTCAGTAGGTTGTATAACAACGACCATTGACGGCATGAGCCACGAAGATGTATTATTCTACGTTATGCTAAAATACTGTATGCCTTTCGATGTAATTATAGGTCACAAATTACTGAAAAATGACATGTTACGAAAGATTGTGGCTGAAACCTGTGGAATAGGTAAGCAAGATCAATTGTTTCAGCTGCAGTGTTGATATCGGTCATGTAACTAATTAAATTCAAATTAAAGAAGAACTCCTATCCAGTTGACAGCTGTTGTGAAAGATAATGTAACAATGGCGCAACGCCCACGAAATATATCATTAAAAAAGCAAGCAGTCGTTGAAGAGCAAGTGTCGGAGTGGTTTGAGCAAGCAAAAGACGAAACGGAAGCAGTTGAGAGAATAAGACAAGGCTATTCAGATGAGAGTGAAAAACTTAGAGAAACGGCTAAGGAACAGCTTCTGCAGGTTCAGGAAGAGAATATAAGAAATTTCAAAAAGAAAAATCAAGAAAGTGTATATTACAATGCCAACACAATTTGGCACTGGAATGAAACTAAAACCCAAATATTTAGTACCCTATAAAGTTATAAGAGTGAAGAGGAATGATAGAGACGATGTAAAAAAAGCTGGACCCTAATACGGAAGGTTCTGGGGTAACCTCTAGTGCAGCAGATTTAATGAAGATGTGGCCAGAAGTCAACCCTCAAACCTAAAGCGTTTTTTAACTTGGTTGCGTTTCTGGTTTGTGTGAGGGTCAGTTTAATACAATGTTAACTTTGATTCTGATCTGTATCTGTACTTGTTAATATGGTGCAATCTTGTGAGGTGTAGTTTGTTGTATACATTTTAAATCTTTTTAAATTGTTGCGTTGGTTTTGTAAATTAGATTTGGATTTAAATACCGCCAATGACACTAATTCGGTAGAAAATTCGTCATTTTTGCACAAAAGTAAATATGGAATTTGGATAAAGAGTCACTAATACCCTACGTGTATGTTGTTACTATTTAGTAACAATATCGTGATAATGTTACGATCGTAATATCGTTATGATTTTAACGTAAACTCTTAGTGGGGACACCTTCGTTAAACGGCGGAAACTTACATATTTGTACAACTATTATTAGATAGAGATAAAAATAATTAAACCGATGTATGTTTGAGAACATGTCTGACGGATAAGGATGTCCGATTATGGGATACAATAATTTCAAGTAAATGGAACGCAGCGGATGATAGAGCGGGAAGCATGTGTGTGAGAGGAATAGGAATAGAAACAACAGCAATTATGACGGGACGACGAGAGCGTAGAATACGGTTTTACTTTATGTTGACTCTTCAATTTGTGAATAACTAAGAAATAAACGTTTTCAAAGTGTTTCACGCGTTTTTTCATTTTTCATTTTTCTTAACTCTGATGGTTTTGTTGATTTTCAAAATAAATACGTTACGCGGCACAAGTATTCAATTGTGAACAAAGTTTTCCTTCACATCGTTTAATTTCAGAGAATACATATAATATTTTACCGGGGGTTGGGGTCGGTCTATGTCCAGCAGTGGACCTCGATTGGCTGAATTGATTTCTAAAGATTGAATATTATATAGAGCGTATTTTATTTTCAGTTTTTATTGATCAGGAAGTACACGTTGGTAATAACCTGATTTTTATAGGATTTATCCCTTGGAAAAAATCGAGAAAAGTCTGGAACAGCATGTGTCTATTTTAGAAGGTAAGTTAAATAAAGCCGTTTTCATTGTAATAAAAACTTATTGGCGAAGTTGTTTTTTGAAGTGAAACTTCTTTATCGGCGTTGGAGGAAAAAAATCGTCACGCGTCAATTTTCATAAAATTTTACTAATGTAATAAAGAGTATGAATATGAGCAGAGCCCGTGCATTTTTATATCTTTTTTTATTTTTCTAAAATATTTAAAATGAATCAATCTATCTAAGAATCTAATTTAACTTAATTTAACCAATTCCTGTAGAGCTGCATATAATAAATATTTTTTTATTTCAAAAAAGTAGTCATAAAGAAAGTTTCGATTCTAACGGTGTGAAGACCTAGTATCCGCACACAATTTTTTTAATATGCTAATCTTATGACCTCATAATGAATACGTCAGTTTTCCTGATACTATACTGAAATCCCGATTATAAAGTTGTTTTCATTTACATAAAGCCATATAATTTGTAAGTAGCATGACCTAATATATTAATATTATTAAAATCAATCTTGCCACATTCTTTTCATGATCATCTCCAACATGTATACTAAGATAGATAAGGAGATGATGAGAATAAATTGCAAAATTTAATTAAAACCTCATTTTTGATAAATAGTATGCAACCTTATGCATGTAACCTTTATAGTTACTATTAGCGTTACTGCTGGCAGGTTAGAAAGTAGAAGCGGGATATTTAAATTATAGGGATAAGATGTTATGAGAATAACTGATTATTTCCACGGAGTTCATGTGTATATTATTATACTGAGATTATTGATTATCGTGAAATATTAAAGGGAGTAATTATCGTCAATAAAGATTGTGTAAACTAACAAGATAAGTTGTAATGATTGGAGTGCGCTGGGCTGGGAAGTTTGTGGCGCCGTTTGTTTCTCTCCAGCGCGCTTAGCAAGCGGTGACGGGCGGGCGTTATTGGAAAAATGTCTAGATTGATGGCTCGGCTAGGAATAAATGATAATTTGGCTTGAATAAGTGTTCTATATGATACCCCATCCCGACATTAGCTAACCGACATACAATTGAATACAGGGCCGGATTTAGGGGTCCAGAGGCCTGGGGGCAACAAAGGAGTGGAGGACCCTTGCCCCATATTATTAGCCAAATAAAAAAAAATCGCTCGAGTTTTTCAATAATAATTTATTGTGATTCTCTTAGTAATTTAACAAACACATATAAATATAATCGGAAACAAGAATTATCTGCCATTAAATTTGTGCTAACGAACGGAACCTTTCGAGATTTTTTTTGCCGAAAAATCGTTGTTGATGTCACTGAAATCCAGTTATGTATATAAATATATTTAATGGTCGAGACACGGAATCGCAAGTACCACCTCACTGAGCCATTGAGCTAATGGGGTACTCCCTCAGGATGGGTAGTAAATTGAAAGTGCTTATCAGGGCCATTTGAGATTTTGATATTTCACTGATTGCAGTGAACAAATATAGATAATTTCTATTTCTTTTAATATTTATTTAACTATTATAGGATTTCTAGCTGAAAGGGGAATGCCCACCTACCATAGTCATTTCGGCCCTGGATGCACACATGTAATAGCATACCGAAATTATATTATGCATCTTAAATAATCAAAAGGTTAAGTACTTTGATTACATTTAAGCTACAACTGACACGGCGTAAATGCCCTCTTGAATGAGTTACTGAGGGCCGGAAAGAACTCTGGCCGATGTGAGAGCAGGAGTCATTATCGGGGATATTGATTCCAAGTTTATGCGTCGTGTGAAGCGCGAGCGGGATCCATTTTCAGAAGTCTCTATTGTGGAGGCCCCCTGCTTGAGGAGGCCCCGGGGCTTTCGCCCTGGTTGCCCTCCCCTAAATCCGGCCCTGGTTGAATAAGATCAACACTTGAATACTGAAAATACTTTTTACTTTTCTACTTTTTATAACATGTCAAGTGAGAAAATGTAATATTTGATTAAGCCGACGGGTATTAGTTTCAAAAAATAACTATAACTGTCTAGTGTCTGCTTGTGATAAGATAGAGAACAGCCGGTCAAAGGGACGCGAGTCGAGAGCGGGAGGCGTGGGGAGAGAGAGGCGCTGTGGATGGGAGGGTGAGGCGACGCGTCTCGCAATGCAGCAGTGCACATGCGCGTTTGGGGGTCTCAACATTCTAGAATCTTTAGAATACGTAATATTTACTGGGAACCTGTTATTTCTCCTTTTCCCTCTCGATACAAAGAAATGCAAAATTCAGTAGCTAGCCAATGTTTAGACGACTGGAATTATAAAGATCTCCTAAACTATCATTTTTGCACCAAACATTATTTAACAACTATACTTCTACAAGCGGACATTAAGAATAAATCACGCTATCGTAAAACCTATGTACCTACGTCGTTTGAATAGCTTAAAACAGATAAGGCCTATACCAACAAACAAGATACAAAATTTTGACTAACCTGCTTCTGGAAACTGCAGTCTCGAAGCAGCGCCGCGTTCTCTGCCGTACCCAACAATCACTAGAGGTTTGTATAAGTTGTAAACTAAGAGCACGACCGGATGCTACAGTGCGGCTGCGTTGACTGAACTCATTAAGTCGGCTAGGGCGTGGTGCGGTGCACCATGCACATGCGCACTGTCACACCACCCTTGACGGCGGGCGTAAAGGGAGGAGGTAAGGGGTAGGAGGTTGAAATAGGACAGGAACGCGCGGGGGGGGGGCAGTGTGGAGGGACAAGGGTGTGGTCATGACGTCCGCAATGCAGTAATGCACATGCGCACTCAATAGATATCAGAGTTCTAGAATAGTCTAAATAACCAACGCAAGCACCTTTCCCCCGCCCTCCCCTGTTAACATCGTTGCTGATTGGAAGTTCAATTTTGTCGGTTTGGTGGTTAGTGGCACTGACTGCTAAACCGGAGGCTGTGGGTTTGATTTCCACAAAGGGCAAATATTTGTGTCATGAATTCGAGTTCGAGAGTTTTGTGTCTGAATATAATTATCAATCTATCTCATAATACAAGCTTTGCTTAGTTTGAGACTAGATGGCGTTGTGTGAAAATTGTGGAATATTATTATTATTGAACCTAGGACTTTTGCCGCGAAGTTTTCATTACCGCCGCCAATTTCACTTTTACTTTTTTTATTACTATCGAGAGACAGTTCAGTTACAGTTTGGATGTCTTTTGTCATGCAACTTGAATGTTTGTGAAATAAGTTACAGGGATAATGTTTCTAGCATATAGCCTTTTTCCTTCTCGAAGGATGTAGCTTGAAATGGGTTAAAGCATTTTAGAAGATCGGTACTACGGTAATTCACACATAATAGAAGTTTAGATAAAATATTTTCCGACTATCTTCCTATCTACTGTAAAATTGAAAAGTTGTAATAAATAGTTACATCGTTAGTTTAAAAATTAAGTTCCCAGAGTAGTAAGTATATGTATGTGATGTCCGTAAAGCGCAATTTCTAGAAGCGGTTAACAGTAGCCCCTGTAAATTTTAGGACCACCCATTGGCTAGGCTACTGGAAAGGTTCAATTCAATCTCCGCGGCAGATTTCATTGAACTATTGGAACTAAATCTTGACTCGCAAAATTGCCTTGAATACCATTATAGTCCGATTTAAAACACGTCTTTATTTTTATAAGCTTGATATATAACCTTCCTCATTAAATGGGCCCATTATTAGTAAGTAGGAAACCAGCAATGGGAAATGTTAAGAAACCGGGAAAATATTATCACTTATCTGTGGGATTTGCGTCAATGCCAAAACTTAGGTAAAAATCATGTTTTAACGTGTGACCCCATGTCTTCTATTTTTAGGTTGACTCACTAAAACGATTCGAATGGAAATTAATTTTGTTCCTAAACAAAACTTTTCACAGTAAATATTTAAAGATGTACTTAATGATGTATTTAATTTAGAACAAAAGTGTTTTTCACATCATTTTAATTCAGGAAATATTTTCGAGGATATCATTGTTTTAACACAACTCCGCAGAATAAATATTATTGTTGATACGCGGCAGTGTTACCGAGACCGGTTGATTGATTTAAAAAATGCCTACTGTATGTACCTACTTTTAAGCCCCGATGCAAAAACAGGGGTGAAATAGACGTGCCCCTCTGTCTGCGATTTCAATTTAGTGTGTTTTGTATTGTATTAAAGGTAATAGGAGGCATGTAGGTATGACGAAAATCGGTTTAGCGGTTTAAAAGTTCACTAAAATAGAATATTGATGACTTTATCAAAAGAGTACTTAGCTATGCTTGATAGGAAAATCGATGAGCGGAAAAACAGATATTTGATTCCGCTTGTTAAGTAAAGTATCAATTACCACATCGCAGTCTTTGAAATTTTGCTAAAGATTATTTGTCATGTGGATATTTGTCGGAGGTTTTTTTGAATGTATCTTGTATAGCACAAGGTGCACATTAGTTTTTTGGGCACACATTGTAAAAAGTAAAGTTTTACTTTTACGAATATTTGTCCAGTGTCTTGGTGTCTGACTTGAAAGTTTGTGAAATGAGTGAGAAAAGGATTAAATCCCTTCATGCGGCGGTCTTTTGTGCTAGAAAATATAGTTAAAAAAAAGCATGGTACCGTTTCGATATTCTAGTTTGAAGACGATATTATTGAATTCTAGATATGAGTCACTATCGATCATTCTTCCTACTGGTATACTGTGCTTTTGATTATGGTTTGGGTATTTGGAACATTTTTCAAATAGGAAAGGTTTTTCTATCATTAATTGCGATCCTTCGTAGTAAATATAAGAAGAAGTAAATAAAACATGTTTCTCATCTACGAGACATTCCTTGTGACCTGATTTGAATGTTATTTCGAAGCTACTGAATAGATTTTTATGTAAAACTTGTTAATTAATAGGTACATACATCAATAAATTCTTTTTAATAGTACTTGTTTTTATATTGATCTGCAAAATCTATTAACCGGAATCTCAAATCTTAAAATCGCTAAGGTGGCTAATAAATATAACTACCGTTTACCCTTGTAAATGTAAAATTATTCGGGCGGGCAGACAGGCGCTGGATATTTGTAAGCCATAAAATTTCCTTAGACCCATAAGTTTTGCTAAACAGCTTGTCTAATGTTTTAGGTTTGCATTTAAAGTCGCAAAACAATAGAATACTTCAAACAAATCCAGTGCACGTGATAAATGAATGTAAATGTTATTCTTACTATGTCGCCATCAATTCGTGAAATAGTGTCGAGGAGCGCCGATCAATATAAGGATCAAATTCCTTAAAGAGGGAGTCGATTTTTTAATATTAAATAAAATATTAAAGGATCATCGGCGCCTTGAACCCGCTCCTCAATCTTAACAGTTAGTATTCGTTAGTGATTATTTTGAGGCGTCAGAATGTGGTTAAAACTTCGTTAAAATATTGTAAAATTGTGATTAAGCATCGTGTTTTGTGCTCGCATTTTACCCTGATGACGCCCATTAGACCCGCAACCACGGATGACGCTTTTTTAAATGTTTAAAATCAATTTGTTAATTATTATTAATTAAAATTTATTAATTGTTATTAAAATTAAAATTTTCAAATTAAAATTATTATTTTAAAATCTCAGTAATAATAAGATAAAATGAAATAAAATTATTTGTATTCTTTTGTTAATATTTAGTAACTAACTTTCGAAGAGTTGCATACTCACAGTAAATATTTTTTCAAAAAATAAGGTTATAAAGAAGTTTCACTTCTTAAGTGTGTACACTGTACACATATACATAATACACGCAAACATTATTGTATGAATGAGGGTATTTGAATAATTTGAATTATCTATCTATAATCTCAGCATGTTATTATAATGAAGTGTATTTTTTGTAATATTTATTAAATAAATAAAGTTAAGAATATATTATTTTATTATAGGACAGTGTATCACTATGTTGCAATAAGTACGTAGTATTTTCTTTAAATTAATGTTTGATGTTAAAATATATTATTGATTTTTTTTCGGCTTTAAATATTCTTTTAAACTTTTGATGGATCATTTTTATCTACTATTAAAAGAAAAAAAATCATTTGTTATTCTTTTCGGAAAGCCTTGCACAATTGAAGGATAGTGTGGGCCTGATAAAAAATACACTAAAACTGTAGTGTAAAAGTTACAGGAAATAAAAAAACGGTTGGTGAACAAAAATCTAAGGATAAAGTTATAAAAAATGAATTAGTCACAAGAACCTGCCACCATACGCTGATATGACTTAGATTTAGGTTAAGTAACAAAAAATGATAGTATTAATAGATAACAAATTATTAAAAACCTTGTGTTGTAGGATGTTTCTCAAACATTCGATTTTCATTTACAAAGACACCAAAACTCGAGAAAGACCATTTGAGGCAGACACAAATGTTTGTCCTACGCGGGCATTGAACCCTTGACTCATCAGGCTCAGTGGGGTTGGGGTGGTTACTTATACCACCCAGCTATGGGTGCAGTTTTAATTATACTAGCTATACATATAATGAGCTTCTTCGAAGATAATACAGAATGCTAGGTGTTTCTGAATAACTACAGCAAAAACTGGTTCGTTGGGATCTTAAGGGATCAAGACATATGTACCAATTAATGAGGGTTTCCAATAATCGAGTTTTCATTTAAGCAGGTTTCAAAATACAGCCTCTCATATATGTATAAAAGCCGCTGTTTGAAAAGGTCAAAAATCGATTATTTTCAAATTGTGATTCTGATTACGTTTTATATTCATGGTTGGTCAAAGCCTGATATAGTACCTACTGACAAACAAAGCATGCACGAAATGTGAGAAAGCAAACATGTTAAAACATGTTGTAACTTGTAAACTGATCAAATTGTCTCATTTATAGAGGTAAAAAGTCATAGATTAATCTCCTTTAACCAGGTTCAAAAATTTCCATTAAAAGAAGTGATGTACCGAAAATGAACTGGGACTTCATTTCAATAATAGAGGTTATTCATTTATTTAGGATCCACTTAACCAGGTTTTACTGTATATTGTATGTTATCATAAAAACAGTTGAGAGCACTCATATACTCTAACTTTCAGTATATCGGGACGCAAGGGCGCAAATAGTAAGGGGATGTGCTCGGGGAGCGCGGGGAGGATGTGGAGAGGAGAGCGCCCGGGGCGGAGAGGGGAGCGCGCGGGGTGTGGAGTAGAGACGCGGTGGGGGTGGGGGAGGTGAAGCGCAGCGATGACGCGGTGAGGGTGGGGGAGGGGCAGGGTTGCAATAATCCCGCAATGCAGTAATGCACGTGCGCATTCGATAGCTGTCTGAATTCTAGATCCATCTAAACAAGGATTGCGCCACGTAACCGGTGCCTCTCACCCCTATTACCCGGGAGAGGGGGGCATACAGTGCTGATTTGAAGTGCCACTTTCCACAGAACTAAATACTGTAGACGCGAACTTTTTAGTAATACGGCCTAATACATCATTCAAAGATATGATAATTGCGAGCCTAATCTTTTGACATTCATATACAATGCGAACAACACTAGTAGAATAAAAACAATGAAATCCAAATAACTTATTCTACACTAACCTGCTGGTTTATTCATTTACAGGAACAGCGTTCTCGATGTTGCAGGTGCAGTACGCCATAGCTCTCCGACTGAAGCACAACACGACTCAACGGCAGCCGGACGGCACGGCGTGCCCGCGACGACTGATCACCTACCTACAGGGTGCGGCGCGGTGCAGTATGCACATGCGCGACACCACTTCACCCCTTACTGGTGGGCCGGGGGGATGGCCCGGGAGCACTAGATCGACGCTTCTAGAATATTCTCAGGTCAATGACCGAATCGCTACGCCCTAAAATGTCTCGGCGAGCTTGGCGAGGAATAGGATAATCTAGTTATAGGTATAGCGTACTGTTTGGGAAAAGCTTGCAACGTTTTAAGTGATCATTTTTCGAAGGACGTTAATACAATAATTACTGTTTTGAAGAATAAAAAATAATATTTCTTGACTTCAGGAATTCGAGACCAGCTTGTTTGCATCCTAGGTAAAAATGTTTTGCCATAGGTATGTGTTTCAGGAGAGGCCTAATGCAATCCTAAGAGATGGAAAACACATAATGTAGCTACTTTGAACAAATTCAGCATTGAATTGCCAGGAGGTAATAAATATTTTACGAAATAAATTTCTTCGCGTGTAAAGGCGGAAAAGCTTTCGATAATCCAAAAACACAAGCTAAGAATTATTAAAATGAAAAACGTTATAAAGCCTTTTGAAACTTTTGACTGTTGTCTTTGAGCGTTAATGGCGACTGACATATTATTGTATTTTCATGTTATCATTATATTTATATCAATAAAATGAAAACCATTAAAAATGTCTTTTAACAGGTTTCTTCGCGACCAAATTGTAAAAACAACACAGAGATATATATTTATTTGTGGAGATGTCTGTCTGTGGGATCAAACCTCCCGAACGGATGAAGCGATTTCAATTTAGTTTTCTTTTTGTATTAAAGGTGACTTACGTGCGAGTGTTTTTAGACTTTTTTGATGTTAATAAATAATTTAGGGCGGTCCCCCAAGGCGACGTATTTTTTTTTTAATTATCAGATAACACTTAGGAACTTTGAGTTTTTTTACTTTTTAAATGGAACTTAGTTTTTTGCGTCGGGTTTTTTTAAAATCTATGTTTAATTTAAATAAATTTAAAACGGTGACCATAATAACAGAAAAAAATATATAAGAAGTAAAGAATACTTCCACATTCCACCGTAAATAAGTGAGTCGGTACAAATGATTTTTACGCAATAAATATCGCAGATTGGTCAACCACAGTGATGTGATCGAATGTTTTAAAGTCCTTGTGGAATTACTAAAAATGCTTTTGATTATGTTTATAACTTGTATCATTTGCAATTAATTGAGTCGAAAATCAAGAATTTGCGATTAACAGCGAACGAAACACCAAGGATTATCTTCCAAGAGAAGACAGTGAATCAGTTACAGAAAAATAGCGGCGCGTGATATTACATCTTCGATTTTGCTTTATTAACAAAAAAGCCAATCGCTTTTTGTCAATTTTTAAACCTGTTAAAGGTTCTTGTTAGAGACGACAGAGTACCTAGTAAACCTACAACCTCTTGAGAAATAAACATTATTATATACGTTTACGAACATATGTTTGTAATCTAACTTACTACAGATATATGTAGTTAAGTGGATGGCATCAACTTGTATAAGAAAGGGTGGCCGAGTGAAGGTAAGCACAAAGGCCGTTTGCGGGACGAGGACGGAGAAATGCGAAAAAATATGCAACAATTGCTCATTGTTGAAGATAAACTAATTTTATAAGTGTTTAAATTTGCACAACAGTAAAAACGTTGTTAGCGCCTCTAGCGGCGTAATGTTGAACTTATTTCTGAATCCCCCACACCAAACGTTCAGATACAAGGGGGCGCTGTCGGTGGGGTTAGCGAGGCTAGCGGCAATGCACATGCGCATTGAAGCGGTATGACAGTTCTAGAATCTTCCATCCACCCTGCTCGAACACCCCCAACCCCACGCGGTGCAATGAGCAAATGCGCGCCTCCCTCCCTCCCCATCCCATCCACTTAAATGAGGAAAGGATTTATCCAAGAGTACTAGATCGATATACTCAGTATGAATAGACAACTAATTTAGATTGTTGAACTAAAAAATGTAGACGATAGATGAGCACTTTGAAAGCGTTCTGCTCTATCATGGAATACAAATCGATTTGTTGGCAAACTGCAAGATATTGAAATTGAGGTAGACAAGTATTCAATTGCTTTTCTTTGTTTTCATTAAATTAGCCCATGAATATCGATTTTAACGTTAATAATTATGTGATTGCCAGTGCGCAAGTCTGACTTCCAGCTGGGAAGAAGAGGTGGGATTCTTATTTTTTGTAGATTTTCTTTCACCATAGTCTATAAGTCATTAAAAAAGTCATGTCGCAAAAAGATATTAAAAATAATTAAAAGTTAAATTTAATTAAAGGACTCGAAATCAAATTCAAGTTTTTATTTCAAGTAGACCGTTTTTCTAGCGTGCACTTTCAAAACTTTACGTTATTGACTCTAAGTGCACGGTGCACGGACTACTAAAGGCATTAGAAAAAGCAGAGAAAAAATGTTATGTCTGTATAAAAAATTTATATTAAAATAATATAATTGCTATTAACACGAAGTGGCTTACGCTTTCAATCATCCCTATAGAAGTAGCGAAATGGCTCCCCTCGTGTCTCTTGAAAGCGGAGTAGCCACTTGAAAAGAATAGTTTAGTTCATTTATTATTTAGCTAAGAAACTATTTTATAATGATTTGATTTGATATTTGAATCATAAATAAGACTAATCAAGATTTATGGGGAGTGATTTGAGGGAAAAAAATGTATAGAGAAAAAACTGAGACAGAGATTCCAACTATAGACCATTTTCGGTGCTTCTTAAATTATTTGAGAGAGAGAGCAAATGTCACAACATTCTTAAACGCCCATTTTAAGAATGATATCACATTTTGATAGGCATAGATTTTTTGTAAGCACCTTTCTAAAGTATTTGATTGCATTGTTCATAAGGCTCTTACATTAATTAAAAGTATTTTTAATGACGGGACTTACAACTGGCATTGTTATATTTATCACGTAGACAGCAAAAAATAGGCATAAACGGAGCACTACAGACACTACACACAATAAGTTGCCTTATAATATCACTAGTTTTCCATTTCGTAAGTTTGTAAAACGCGTCAAATCTATGCGGATAAATAAGTTTAAGTGTTTTTTTCATTTTGTTTCGCTTATTTGTTACTATTAGCAAAGTCTAAAAATCATACAGTCGTTCGACGAAGCCGTCTAGACGGGGGATTCGTGCGGGGTGGGAGGGCGAGTCGCGGGGGAGCAGCACCCCAACTGTGAGCCAAACAATGTTGGGACCTATCTTTCAGGGCTGGCGCGTGTTTGTTTTCTATTTATTTATTTAAAATGGTGCATACGATGTGTGCTGCGAATGATTGTAAGACTTCATTGCCGGGTTTAGGCCAACAAGAAGTGTTATAACTTTTTTAATTATTTAACTTGGTATATCGAGCCACTTTAACGATAACGCTAGAAAAATGGACGACCGGCATAAAAAAAGTTAGGAATCAAACTTGGCATCTTAAAACGATGATTGGAGCTAGTAAAACATTCTTTTTTATTAATATATTTTTATGGTTATGTTATTTTATCGTAATATTTTTCTTAATATAATACTGCTACTAAAAAAGTAATTTAATTATAAATATTATGGTTTACTTGTGACAACCCTGACCGATGTGTTACTGTCTAAACCATGACGGCGGCATTTTCCACGAGATCAAAGGCGTACTGTATGATTTTTTATATGTTGTTATTTTTTTATTAAGGGTTTGATGCTCTTATACACTGTTCATGCAAATATAATGAATAATTCAGTACATAAACAGTATATTTATTTATTTTAAAAACAGCAACTTATGGAGTTTCTTGTCAGTTCTTCTCCATAGGAACGATATTTTGGAACAAAACAGAGTAATTATTTTCGTTTTATAAGTGCCTGTAAATCGGCATAGGTACTTGAAACAAAAACTTTTGGGGACAATGAAAACATTTTAATTTTTAAAACGACTACCGCATTTTTTCTAGTAGGTTTCATACACGTTCAAGTCACATGCGCATGACACCAAATGCTGATGCCAAAACTCAATGATGAGCGAGAACTCTGTCGAACTTTTAGAGTGGCAACGATGCATTTTGTTTTATTTTTTCTTACTATAAATCGCGTCGTAAAGAAATATTTGCCAAAAAAAACTAATCAGTCTGTCAGGCAGATTTTTAAAACGATTAAGTACTTTATTTTTTGAGATATGAAGACGCATGAACGCTTCAAAGATGATGATGCTTATGAAGGGGGTGTCAGGCTGAGGACTCACGGAGTGATTTTGAACCGTGCCCACCGCGGTTACGGAACTGAGGTTTTATTCGAAAACTCACGAGACCGGAAGAATTAAAAAAAAACACCCAAAAGGTTCGGGTTGCATCCACTGATTCAGGATAGAGATTTTTATGGATTATTTGTTACCCTTATTAGTGTTATTAGTTAATTAAAGAAGGACGAATAACAATTCTTCAATTATTTTCGAATATTCGTCTCTATTTAGAACCCGCCAATCGAGCGCAACCCGCCGGGCTGAGGGTGACCGCGGCCCGCGCAATTCTACTAGTTGCCCTGAGGTGCAGCGGGGCAAACAAACGAGCCGACTGCGTGCGTAAAACGCGTAGTGAAATGTGCTTTAATTTTTTACATGTAAATCTGCACTCTGCAGAAGCTGCGGGCTCGCCACCGCGGCGGGCACTGTTCAAATTCGCTCCGTGAGTTCTTAGCCTTTTATCGTCAGTCGACGAATTTAACTGACTGATTTGGGCTTTGTTAAATCGATAAAAGATCAAAATACGTAGATATCATTTTTTGGAAATCTATCTGGAGGACTATTTAGATTAGATGTTTGAGTCAAACTAGAAATTCGGTAAAAAAATAATGCGATATTAAATTTTGAGAAGTAAAGCAACCCCACTAATTGGCAATCCTATTTCATTAGCAGTAAAAGTAAAAAAGGTAAAAATAAAGGGCATAAGCATTGCCCACCTTTCTAGGGAGATGTGAGCATAGGATTGAACCTCCACCCCCACCTCGCCAAGAGCCAAGGGTGAGGTGGGTGGCTCCTCACATTTAATTAGAGGGAGGGGTATATCTGTGTATGCATTCTATACAGCACAACCGAGCGCAGGGATGAAACTGCAGAGGGGAGGAGGGGCGGGGATGCGGCGCGGAGACGGGGGAGCGAAGGGGGTGGAGTACTGACGCAGTCCGCAATGCAGCGTTGCACATGCGCATTCGATTGAATTCAACTAGCTAGAACTTTCCATGTACGCAATGCGGAATACTCCCCACCCCCTTACTCCCCCTCCCCCCCTCCCGTGTAGGAACGGAACTGGAAGTACAGTTCTTTGTTAACAACATCAAAATTGAAACATAAGAATAAACAAATCATTTCAGCCCAAGAATATATTCCATAATCAACGCTGTAACATATTAACAATAAATTGAATTAGATATTCTAAACTATAAAGTAATTACTACACAAAACAAGAAATATCTCACAAGATCACGCACATAATAAGAAAGCACAAACAAATAACACACTCTTTCACATAATTGACACTTCCCAAGTAACAGCACAGCCACAATTACACATTATCACATAAATTATAATCACATTACATAACACTTTCAGCAAGAGCGCATAACAATATCAAATATGAACACATCACTTCGCGGGCAGGAATTAAGATCACACTGCGCAAGCTCGCGGACACAAATTAGCTAATGCCTTAAGAATACACCAGGCGTTCGGAATTATGCAACCACTAGTAATTATATAGATTTATTTAAACGCGAACTTATATTTTTAAGATAACGCGGCTCACAAAACTGTGAGCAATTAAATCCGACTATAACTAGGTACTTACCTCCCCATGAACTGCCACCGAACGAAGGACGTCACCACTCGAGTGCGCGTTGAGCTAACGCCGCGTCTTGCAGTAAGTAACGTAGCATCAGCAGTGCTTACTCAACTAGAAGGCACCGAGACTTATATCTAAATAAGTACTGCTTCTGCATGGTTAAAGATAAACGAGGTAGATTTACGGTTGTCTGGTTGCACCGACGCGATTGCACTGACTGCCGGGGCGCGGCGTCCGCTAGAGGCCTGAGTTTACAGCGCATGCGCATTACAGCTCGGCTGCACCCCGCTACCCTTTACTTGTTCTAAAGTGCATAGGACCGATCGATACAGCTAATGGAAAATTTACCAGGCTACGGCGTCCGGAATATTTGTGTCGCACCGGTGTGGTTGATGAGTTTTAGAATATTTAAGACCTCTTCGTTTAATCAAAATGTAACCAGATTGGAAATCTAGACCGCGATTAGATTGTCACTAACGATGGGTGTAGATTTTCAAAAATATAAACATCCCCAAACAATTAGCAAACAGAGCATTCCAGAAGATTCACGGTACATGGCTATGAGTCCCAAAAAATATCCAAACGTCTAACATCAATGACATCTTCGCACCAAAATAATCCTAATATCCATACCACAAGCAAGAATGTACAGTCAATGAAAGTTCTCATTGCATAAAATTATTTTTTTGTCTCCGTTTCATGGAAAAGCTATCAATATTATCATCATGTGCATCACATATTTGAAGTAATTTTAAGAAATATATCGAGAAAACAGATACCACTAAGACCTGATGATCTTTATGTGATGAGTCTACAAATATTAAGTTTCATTCGTTATTAATTACTGTTCTGGATAATTTTAATACCACTTTGACCGACTGTAGTGTAAAAAGTAATACATACTATACCAATTAGGCAAGTGATCTCGAAAATTAGCGCGTTTGGCTTAGAGTTCAAAGTGGTGTGGCACATGTTGGATTATTTCTACAGGGAGGGGAGGGATATGAACCGGGATTTCAAGTAGAGTACATTGTTGTCGCAATCTCTACAGATTACGAGCACAGTCAAGCATAAATTTAATATATGTGTAAGTGTTGTTGTTTTTCAGACGTTTCTGCCATACCTATTATTGGAATCAAAATAATAGCTCCTAAATTATAGGACCCATTAAACTGTAAATTTATATCCGTGGTGCCTGATAACTGAGCCTAACTCAGTTGTCAATCACTTTTCTTTACTACAACTAGCTATTTCTTCTCTTGTCTCCTGCTTGCTATGGAGGGAAGTGGAACAATTTTTCTTACTCCTCCTCTTTACTATTTCTGATTAATTTCGTTGCGGGTTCCAATGCAGTTAATTGTTCCCCCTGGGACACACCGAACTTAAGTGTTTCGGTGGTTTTCGTTGGTTTCATTGTAGATCCTGGTTTACAGGAGTTGCAATGACGGGCATGTGTGGCGGGATAGTCCCATTTTTTAATATGTGTAAGTGTTGAAAAGAGTACTACAGCTTAAGTTAATGTATTTAAATGAATACATTTACTTAAGCTGTAGTACTCTTTTCAGCGACCACAAATATTCTGATTGCTTGCCGTCACCTGCAAGACATCATTTATGAGTATTTTTTCATTTGGTCTTTTTTTACTTAGTTGTAGATACTTATTTATTTTGTCCCGAAAACAGAAAATAATCAAGACACATTATTATGTTATCAGTAATAAGTCTCTCCCTGGTAATACTTCAATAGGTAGTTGAGTTATTGAGAAGCTTGGAGTGCGTGAACCACGCGAGAACCGGAACAACGAGCACGGTGACACCGGGTTAATTAACTTAGTATAGACTTGTTCGCACGTTATCAGTAGAAGTTAATGCCGTATCTTACAAGCAAACCTAGAAATAAAACGAATCCAAACTTAACAAAAGTCAAATCACACAGCCCTCATTAGACAGCCCTCATAAAAGATAAAGGAGCAATTTGAACCAGTAGTTCCTGAGATTAGCGCGTTCAAACAAACAAACAAACTCTTCAGCTTTATATATTAGTATAGTATAGATAAAAATAAAAAAACAAACGTCAGACAGGACTGGAACCTGCGATTCCTGGTTTCAAATTCAAATTCAAATTCTTCAAGAATTTGAATTTGTTCATTGCATCGTTTCACGTCTTATGGCGGACGAATTGTCTTTGTCGCTCTCGAGCCAAGTGCTAAGACTCTTTTTGGCCTAATAACTTTAATGTAGTGTGAAACAGGTATTTCAATTTTGAAAGTTGTCAACATCACAGGAAAATCGAGGTATTTTTATTTCTGGTAGGTCTTTTTCAGGGTCTTCTAAAAACGTTAATATCATATAATATACTTAGTTAGTAAATAGGATAGATTACTACTAGGTTTTGGTTGGTAGGAATTTTCGAAAACTGTTATATATCCAAGCGGGAAAGTCGTTCTGTCCTCGAAAAGCTTAGTTTTTGCTTGACCTGTTTTATTTGATACTAGCGACCTGCCCCGCTTTCGCACGGGAGCAATGATAATATATACCTCAGAATTTCTTTAATATTCTTTTGATAAGGATTCATACCATCGCTGTATCGTAATGAAAACCTTTGGAATAAGCGTTTGAAAAATTGAAAACTTGTCACAGCTGTGGTATTTATTTTCATAAGGATTAGTAAGTACCATCTCATCAAAAATAGCTTCGCAAAGAAATTTGTTTTGGAATAAAATTGTTAGCCAAAAAAATGGCTATAGTCAGTCAACCTTAAAAGATTATATATATGCTGTCTGAGACTTTTTGTAGATTTTTTTATGGAGTACAATATGGTAGAAAATTATTTTGATGTAGCCCTTGGGGTTAAGTCAGCGTTTGCAATGAAAGTATAAAATAAAATTACTACAAAAAAGTGGTTACTGTGAGCGAACCTTAAAAGATAGAGATATGACATCGCGGACTTTTTTGTAGATGGTGTAAAATATTTTAGAACATTATTTTGATGTATCTCTTGCGGTTTAGCCAGCGTTTGCAATGAAAGCGTAAAAAAATAGTAAATATATTTGAAATCTCTAAAATTTACTATGTTCCTTTACGAAATTATGCATAAATTAACTTAAAAACCTTCCTCATGAAACACTTTATCTATTAAAAAAACCGCATCAAAATCCGCCGAGTAGTTTCAAAGATTTAAGAAGTCAAGGGGAAATAGGGACAGTAAAAGCGGTTCTGTTTTATAATATGTAGTAATTTAATTCTTGAATGCCTTCCCGGAAGAGTGCAGGTTATATTATCGGTGGTTTTATTACCTAAGCCTATTTTTCTTGGAATAGGTAAAATGCTACGTACATAG
Source organism: Trichoplusia ni (assembly GCF_003590095.1). Taxonomy (NCBI): domain Eukaryota; kingdom Metazoa; phylum Arthropoda; class Insecta; order Lepidoptera; family Noctuidae; genus Trichoplusia; species Trichoplusia ni. The sequence continues at coordinate 27,091 of NW_020799843.1, forward strand.
CAAAATCGATCAAGGCGCTGGAGTTTGAAAAACATTATGTAAAAGAATCCAAGTGATCTTATAACTACTTGCGATAGAGGGTAACTATTTCTTGCATTACTTTTAGCAAAAATAAACTACATTCGATAGCATAATTTTAAAACTTTTTATTATTACAAATTGCAAATAATGAAACTAAAACAAATCAAAGTAGGCAGTTCATATTTGAGCAATTCTTTTTAGTTTTTATAAAGGTTGTAAGTAATTAGTTAAAATATGATTACGTAAGATTTCTTTTCAATCCAAACTTGGCGCTAAATAAATATATTTTGTAACTAATTTGGGGCTATATTGGCAAGGCTTGCGTCACACTTAAAAAAAAAATACGTATTCATTAGGCTCGGATTTCCGACACATGTTATCTAACATTAACCGTCTCAATAACATACAATACTAGCTGTAGAGTGCGACTTTGTCCGCGTGGTTCTGGAGATATAATCATAATTAGAAACTATGACATAAGTATGTCGCAGATGGTCATGCAAAAACGAACCGGTCGCGCTGGAGAAATTATGGAGAGGCCTAGCAGCAGTGTTCCAGCAGTGAACTGCTAAGGTAAAAGCACCTATTACGGAGGTATTTCGCAACATTTGAAAGTAAGAAACAAAAATAAGCATTTGTAGGTATTTCTAAAGGTGGAAAAAAATTCTATCGTTAAAAGTGGAATTTATATTTTGTATTGCGGTTGAGACTATGATTCTGTTGATGATATTTCTTATTTTTAAAAAAATATTTAAATAGTCTGGTCGATTTTCCCTAATACGGAGGTAAAATTTTGCTCTGATCCTATTACTGCGGTAGACGGCTCCTAATACGGAGGGTCAGAACTTATATTCATTAAAGTTCCGTACAAATAATATTTATTTAATAATATTAATGTGTTAGTAAAAGTTTTTCCTTTATTGAAAATTGATTTTATTAAATTGCGTAATCAAATTAATGGTGAATGTTTTTTTTCCATTTTGAGTAACTCTGACAATGACATCTAATATGTATAGGACCCAAATACGGCTAGGCCTAACGGCTTATTGTCATGGCGTAACATAAAGCTACAGGAAACTGTATTCCCTTAAATTCAAATGGAAAATTGTTGAGAATCAATAGTATTCGAGGGATTAAATCACTTTCCCCGGCATCCGCAGTTCTACAGAACAACGTCTATGGATAAAACTGAAAAATAAGGTATTATACCAAGGTTCATCGAAATCGAACAGTAATTTTTCTCGTGATGCCTGAACATACAGACAGACAAAATAAATTTTAATCACATATTTGGGTTTGGTCACTCGCTGCTGTTTATTTCTTCAATATTTTCAGTGTACAGAATTGACCCTTAAAATGAATAATAAATGAATAGAACCGTAATAGGAGATCTTAGAACCCTACACGGAGTTACCTGGAAATAATTACCGCCGTAATAGGAAAACTACTCATGTTTTCGATAATCCTAATTCTGACCCATAAATATTTCGATAAACAAAAGAGTAAAAATGCCTAATCAAACATTAACAGTTTTTTGGCTCAGATTTGTAAAACTCAAGTCAAAATTTATACAAAATAAATGTTTTGTGATAAATCAAAATACACCTTCCCATTTTTGCCTCTTCTAAGAAACTAACATTTTTTGCTCGACAGTTTTCATATTTAACTAGATTTCCAATTAAGAACACATACCACAGAATATGGTTTCTAAGTTATGTGATTAATAATTATTTCAACTAAACTTGAAACTAATTGAATAAGCTAATCAATTGAAAGTTATAAAAAATTAAACATGACCAGTACTTTTCCTATTTCGGAGTCATACCACCGTATTAGGATTAATTTTCAAAATATGTATCGTATTACGGCGGTATTTTATTTTTAAATTTTTTGGTAAAATATGACTTACAAATATAAAATAAGCTATTTAAATAATGAGTGTAATAATAAGAAAATGCTATAAATAACAAAAGAACAAACTCGAACGGCATCTTAATACGAAAAACTTAGTTTCTAAATATTTGTGTACTTACTTTTGTTGTTCCGCGTTTGTATGGAAACACCTCTCACGTCGATTACGTTACAGAGACTGATTGATTTTGTTGTGTTGTCTATGTGCTATAATTGCAAATGTCAGTTAAGTCATAAAGTAAAAGATTTAGAATAAATAGTTCCGGTTTTGGTCTACCTACACTGGATAAAACGGGAATAAAACGCGAAAATAGAAATACCACCGTAATAGGAAGCGATTTTGACTACCGCCGTATTAGGAGCGTTTACCTTATAGGCTGAGATGATGATGATGATGATGCAAAAAATTGCTAAATATTAACTAAAATGCCATTGGTGACAAATAGTCCGCGACCCTTCTGTCAATACTGGTAGGTTGGAAATGGAAGCGGGACATTTAAAATAAGAATAGTGAAATATACAGGTGAAATATAAGATTCAAGATGTCATGATTTGTTATTTGATTGATTATTGCGTTTTATTATGAGTAATGGTTGAAACTTATTTAACAATCGTGATGTTAATGTCGTGATAATGTGTAACGATTGGATAGCGCAAAGCTGGGGAGCTTTGGGCTGCAGTACTGTTACAGTTCTTTCCAGAGCGCTTAGCAAGCGGTAACGGGCGGGCCTTATTAGGAAAATGTCCAGATTGATGATTTAGCTAGAAATAAACGATAAGGAGATAATTAAGCTTGATTATGTGTTTTAGAATACCCTATCTCGATGTTGGCTATCCTGACACCCAAGCCGCTGACAGATATAAATATTCAAATAGCCTTAAATCAGGGAACTGTCATACTTACTTTGTAAACCCGCAAACCCGCATAAGGGATGGTGGGGATTTGGCAAGGGATTGATGGCATCGACAACATCAATATGTTCTTTCGAAAGTTTAACTAATTAACACTATGATAAGAGGTTAGTAACCGGGATAGTAGTTTCTTTGTATATTTTAGGATTACCTACATTCTTCGATAAGGGATTACAACGAAGAAGTGTTCAATGAACTTTTTATGAAATGTAATCGTTTTCTTTGATAGCATTTTCTTTCTCGTAGTGGAAAACAGTTTTGTTTAAAGCTTAGGCCGTAATGGCTTAACCACCGTGGATTTTAACCGCCGTATTTATTTATTTAATTATCACACTAATCTACCATTAAAGGTTACTTAACCTAATGCGGTAGCTAAGACTAAACAAAGGTCCAAGTATTTATGTGTACTAGGGTTTCAAAGATTGAATTATTATGCACATAGTTGCAGGTCTAAATTCCATGCCCATCATTGCTCCTCCTGGAATTGCTTGTTGCTTCATCCACTTTTCTCCTAGATATGAAATCCTTACTATTTAGGATTCCCATGTTTCAAATTTCTGTCTTTCCGCGAAAGACAGAAATGCGTCTTTACTTTATTTAGTAAGTAGAGGAGATTTCCAACCTTTTTAATAGCTTCGATTAAAATAATGAGTATTTCCTGGAATGTTATATTCTAATATATAAAATTCCCGTGTCACGATGTTAGTTACCGTACTCCTCCGAAAGGGCTTTTCCAATTTTTACCAAATTTTATACGCGTATTCAGTAGGTCTGAGAATCGGCTAACAACTATTTTTCATACCCCTGAGTGATAAGGGTTGCTCACACTTAATTTTTTTTTTTTATTTTGTGGACGAAATTTTTTCTTTTTTTTTATAATATGGCAATAAAAATACATACAACTAGAGAGGCAAAACAACGTTTGCTGGGTCAGCTAGTTTGAATATAATAACATTTCAATAAACACACTCAACGGCATATGGCCCAAACATAGCGCATTCCAAGTAGTTATTGTGTCATTACGTTTGTTTTAGTCAAGTTGAGAGGGCAAATGCAAAAAATATTTTTTTAACCTTACCTTATTCTATTCTCGGACGTAAAGTAGGCGATTGAATTTTATAATTTATCATCAAAATTTTAATATTTGTTTAATTTAAGTGGCAATGTACTGGTTTCATCAAAGAGCTCTGAGCAAAGGCAACCAACCACACCTCGAGTATAATGAGACTTCGCGGCAGGCCCAGCAGAAGATGGCGAGACGAACTGGACTCTTTCGCATGAACAAGATAAATGGAAGAAGAAGATCGGGAGGTCTTTGCCCAGTAGTTCACTAATGGGACATTAAAAGTTGTAATTAAAACTAATGTTTCTGAAGTTTATTGCTTTTGAAATCAACTTAAATAAATGTTTTATCGCTTCCAGGTACAAAAAATAAAGAATTTTTTCTTCAACTCAAGTTGATCATCCTCGAAGCTCAGAACTACTCAGGCACCATCGCTTATGTTGATGACGGTTAGGCCACGAAAACCTAAAATGGACTCATGGGTAGCGGAGCAAAGTTAGGCAAAGTAATCGATGCAAAGCAGCTTCACGAGCCAGAAGCCCCATAGAAGCGGCTTTTGAACATATTGAGGACGTGTTCAAAAACCACATAAGATAACCCCCTTAACCCTCCGTAGACTTTGCGTTAGCTTAATATATCCACAGCAGGCCAGACCGCATGCAAACCATCACCAGAACTAGGTCTAACTTTGATCTTTAGTATTATTGAAAGTTTTGCGTATTTTTTTATTAACATAATTAATCAGTTTTTTTGGTCAATTACTATAAAGGGGGAAACGTTTGTGAGTTCGTTACGTTGTTAGGGATAATCTCTGAATGTACTGAACCGATCAATCGTTACATTCAAGTTAAAACAAAGCTGTCTTTTACATCATTTCGTTTCATGAAAAGCCTTAAGAGATACCTGCCAGAATTCTAATATAACTCCGCTCGCAGCATAATAATTATTACAAGAGTGCTGGTCATGAGTTACTGAACAAAAAGAGTCACACACAGATTTCTTAACTTCATCAAACGAATTATTTAATTAATTGTAAATGTATTGTATATTGAATAACACGTACACTACTCCTTTCAGCGATAACTGACCTCTACGCCAACGAAGCCGCGTACAGAAGCTAGTTACGTGTATTTGTAATTTTGGACTATTTAGATTAAATAAAACTATAAAATATAAATTAAAAAACCTCCAACCCCCACCCAAAAAATGTGTACGCAATTAACACTTGAGTTATGGAACCACGGGAAACGATATACGAAAATCCGTTTCATTCCGGCATTCCAGGCCACATCCTATTTCCAGCATCAGGTCCTCGTCAATTAGAGACATGAAAACAAATTCAACGAGCCCAAACTCGATGGGTTTACTGAAAGTTAGATCAAGGTTACGTCTCCTATCTCTCTACGTCTCGAGCCCTAATAGCAGACCAGCTCAGTGGTTCCAGAAGTCATAAGTGTTTCAAATATCAGATTCCACATAAGTAAACTGAGCGTGTAGTATTCCTATCACCCCTTCAAACGACCTGATGACCTTGAAGACCTGAACCGATTTCCGCCAAACATAGCCAAAACACTCTCGACTGATACACTCGTAACCAAAAAAATGCATTACAATCGGATCATCTGTTTGGGAGCTATAATGCCATAGACAAACACATATACACACAAAGACACGGCAAACTTATAACACCCCGTCATTTTTGCGTCGGATGTTAGAAAAATCCTAAAATGAGGTGTCAAGCCCTAAGGCCTGATGCGCACGTGAGCTTTTTTAACGCGCGTTAAAAAAGCGTTCAAATAGAACAATTGCATTTCCAAGTACTTGTTCATACGTCCGTGCTTTTAAATCGCGACGTTTTTTTTAACGAGTAGTGTTGCATTTTGAGCGCTGGGCGTTGGGCGCTAAAGGGAATAGTCGTATGAACATGTGCATTTGTTCTATGCGAATCAGGCCTAAAAACGCGGTAGCGGGCGATACGGGGTACTGTCGATTATTCCCATATTTTTATACTCACTTTCCAGATAATTTTCAGACTTGCTTCAAACCATACCAACAATGTAATTTACAAATATAAAAAAGCTGGACAATTTTGATAAAATTTGAATGGTATTTAGATTTTTTAAATCTTTAAATGTTATATTGTTGCGTAAACGTATTTTTTTTTAATTCTGGTGACAAGATAACATCTTTTGTCTTCATGTTTCTTATCGCTTTTTATTTCTGGTTGTTATACAATAAAATAAGTCGAAATATTTTTTCTAAATACAAGAATCTGATAAGCATTGGTCATACTCTTATCATTATTATATATTGGGCAGCAATAAAACGACTGTAAATTTCAATTTCAAGTGTCATAATTAATTAATTTGGGTTATATAATTACTAAATGAGCGACTGACTGTAAATGCGAAATGAGCAGCTTCATAATCTTAAAGCGACTTAATATGTTTGAGTGTCAACTTTACGTCCTGCATTTTGATCCATATTAGGCAAATGTATCTTTTATACTCAGCGTCATTTTAGCCAACTACATCAGAAGGTCTTATTAATGCGGGTCGTTTCATAGGATGTCGCGGTTCTAACCTAACCTAATATTAAAATATTTCATTAATTATGTATAACCTCACTTAGAAAAATCTATTCATCTTAATATTGAAGTTGCCCTTTATGTGTTTCCAGTAATCAATATTCGTCGTTAGTTTGGTTATTTCTTCTCTTATTCAAATTCATACTGCTCAAGTTATTAATACAGTATGTACAGTATTTCAAGTTATTAATCAGGCACAAAGCTTTTTTTTTAATCGCCTATATTATAATTCCCCTTACATGTCCATCATGTATTGTGTCACCGTGAACGCCTATAAAAGGTTAATAAAGTGCCATATTATGTTAATTGTTATCGTTCCTTTCATAAACTATAGAAAACTATGGCACCTGCCGTTAAAAACTTAGAAATGCAATTAAATTGGCAGGTGGTGACTTCTCATCATACCACCACGATAGGCAGTGAGAGGCAACATCAGTAAGATATGCTGGGGTGTAGAGAGGTGCGACACCGATTTCACAATCGCGGTTAACAGACCCGGAGCGGGTTTCCTCGTTATTACGCTATTAGGCACTTATAAGGTTAAGGCAAGAAAGAGCTGGGAGTCCCCATAAAGAGTGACCTGGGGCATTCAGGTTCCGCTGTGTCGCTACTCACAAACAGCTCGATGAATTATTATTATTATTGTCGCCTTCTTCGCGGTGTCGTGAAAATATTCTATAACAATTTCGACCATTTTGTCTCGTCTTGTTGTAATAGCACTTTTCAAATAAGGACAATAACTGCAGAAATTAGAAAAAATGTGGGGCATCCATTCGCAACAGAAATTAAATTTAAATTAAACATTTCAAAAAATATATGGTGTCATTTCTTTTTGCCGTGGCTTTATTTTGGTTCCAAGTAATTTATTTTGGTATTAATAAAAATGAAGTAAGGTGGGTGAAACCTATTCCGACGCTAGTTGGAGAGTAAAGGTTAGTTCTTTGCGCCACATGATTTAAGGTCAGAGTAAGCATAGACTCGTTGTATTTTAACAATTTTTATTTATAATTTGAGTATTGTGGATCTTCAACTCAACTCAAGTTGAGTTTAAAGTAAAACTTGATTTTGTCTAGCTTGTGATTGTGACGCGAGAGGTAGCTTTATACCACCGTGCAGGCCCATGTTCTGATTGCATTCAGGATACGGGCCCATGGAGAGGTAAATCAGTTTTTACACTCATTGTGGTTTTCGTCGGCCTACAGTATCATGGGCGTAGCCACACTAGGGCAAGCTGGGGCGCCTGCCTCACCCTGGCTCAAATCTAGAAAGTTCCCTAATTAAACAAAAGATGTTTTTCTTATACTAACAACAATCCTATTATCCGTAAGAAATTTATACAAAAAAATAAGACACTCCGGCCAAATCCTCCAGATGAAAGCCAAGTTTTCCAAACGATAACTGATTATTAACTTAAATAAAGAAGAATAAGTTTATTATTCTACTTCGTACTTAATATTCTTTTATAAAATTGCACCCATGTAGTATGTCGTAAATGACCTGCGACCAGTTTTCTAAAGAACAGAAGCAACAGAAGAATTTATTAAACTTAGTTTAATAAATCAATCAATACTTTGCCGAGCAAGGCTGAAATGGGGTATAATTTGTGTGAAGAAAAAATACGCAAATTAATGCATTGAATAGGTTAAGTGAAGTGTTTGGAACCTCTACTATTATTGTTAAACTAGCCGTCGCCCGCGACTCCGTACGCGTGAACTTCAGTTTATAGCGTTTGGTGGTACCAGTTTCCAGGGGAATACCGAGATAAAATAGACCCCCCAATTACACCCCCTTAAATTAAAACTAACCAATAATCCTTGTGCACATATTTCAATACTTTTAGCAAATAATATTTATAAAAAAGTTTTATTTAAATTTCGACCCACCATTAGCCCCTCGTAACAACTCTTTTTTCCATTTAAAAAGTAGCCTATGTCACTAACCAGACTATCTGTATACCAAATTTTAATACAATCGGTTCAATAGTATTGGCGTGAAAGCGAGACAGACAGACAGAGATACTTTCGCATTTATAACATTAGTATGGGTAGATGCACGATGCAGTTTATCGGTATATGCCTGTCAATCAAACTACTCAAAAAATCTATCGCGATTGTCCTCCCCAAAGTTGCAACACATAACCATACCTAGGAACCCACGAAACCTCTTTCAATTTATTAACGAAAAATTACTAAAACCCAAAAGAGCAAGTCTATCCATAAGTGACATCAATTGTTTGACGAAGTTGACGAATATCTAGTATCTACTCCTTGTTTTCATCAATGAGTACAGCAGAAATGCTCTCCAAATTTTGCGGATATACGAGTATGTTGTCGACTTAAAATCAATATTTTTTTGTGTTTTGTTATTCATATAAGGTTTCGATCGAGTCTACCGTAGACCTACACGAAATTATTTATACAGATGTCTCTGACAGACAATCATTATCTAATAATTTAAAATAGCAAGACATTTAAGAATACTATGGAAGTTTTTTAGTACAAATATGACTATAAACCATAGATGTAAGTAATTTGAAAAGAAATAAAAAAAACCATTACTGTGGCACTTACGGCATGGGGTCCAGGGCCGCAATTCCGCTAGGTATTTGTAATGGCCGATCATTGAAGGGAAATTGGATTTGACAATATTCGTATTCTCCTAAGATTTTAGGCAGAATACTCACTGCCAATAATACAAAGAATTCCCATCGGGCATTGTAAATAGCGGAATTGGGCCCTGGTCTGAGAACTAGGACATGACGCCTCCAATCTCGCAAAACACAAAAACATCAGCAGGCCTCCAGCCCTCGCCTATACCTGCGCGATAACCACATTCAGCGCTCGACAACTACAAGTAGCACAGCAGTCGGGGCCACCTCGCGCAGCGCGTTTGTGAGTATACGCGTGCTTATATGACCGGTCCGCAAAGCATGGTTTTTTGCTGTGAAATGAGCATTCATTTGCGTTGTTATTTATTTTCCTTTGCTTGTAGGTACAGCGCTGACGCTCCAGCTGTGGCGCAGGTAAATTCTGAACACAAAAGTGTTGCGCTCTTTGAGCGTACTAATAAGTTGCGCCACGTGCAGTGCAGCTTCCGTACGTAATACAGATTTATTTATTATTCTATATTCTGAGACATCAGTCTAAAGCGTTTAATTTTAATAAACTAAAAATATTTCATTACAGCAATCACTTGATTAACATAACAACAAAACTTTTATATTGGCTCCACATTTGCATGTTTGATCACATTAGAATTATCACTTTATTACTAATTTGCTCTTAAATATTGTAATAATTTTCGATTAAAATGCAATGCAACAATAATCTTTGACGACTCCAAAACGACACGGGACGGGAGTTACCATTAGTGACGTCAGTGGTTAGTAGGGAGACTGAAAGTGATGGATTAATTTTTTTACTTACGCAATTGTTTAATACCTAATATTTCAAATTAACATTAGATTACGTCAAATAAGGCTACTAAGTATCACTTATTAAGTGTAAATCCAATGGGACAGCATCCAGATTAGCTCACCTTTTATTCTTGTTCTTTAGAAACGTCCGGACCATCCAACTTTACATCAGCATCATGATACATTTATGAGCAAGCAGAAACAGAGCGAAACAGACTTCGAGAGGCCTATGTCCAGCAGTGGACTGCGATAGGCTGATGATGATGATGAGAAACAGCGGATGATGATGATGATGGTGAGAAACAGAGCAAGATAAAAAAAACAATTTGAAACAGAAACCGAAATTTAAACTTTTTTCGATGACAACGTGCTCAACGTGATTATTAGGATAAACAAATAAACAACGTCATTTTTGGCATCTACTTTATTAATAGAAGTGAATACATAGGGTTTACATTTATATGAATAATTTTAATTTAAAATGTAATTGGATACTAAGTATTATGAATAGTTATAAACTAACATCTCGGGTAAGATGTGTTTAGATAAAGAGACTTGCCTACCGCTAACCCGAACACAGATACCTTAGACATCTTGTCCGCCCTCCCTTTTTTAACCAACGACTTATATTCCAGTCTTTCATTTTTACTACGATTTAATTGATTCAAAATTTCAAAAATGTTTGAATACATCACTACATTAATAATAACATCTAATTGTATGTGCCATATCACAATGGCGATTCAAGTGCGCCGAGCACGGGCTGTCTCACAATGCCATGTAGCGCAACAAGTCAAGGCTGTATTTCAACTAAAGGCACAAAAATCGCTTTTGTGATAAGGCTGTTGATATACCGACCTCCTCTAAGTAACGTGACGTTCCAAATTGGGATGACCTAAGTCTCATTGATGAGAAAATAAATATAGATTATAAAATAGACCTAAGTCTTTAAAAGATCTACTGCTAAACAAAGTCTAGTGAAAAGTCAAATAAAATAATACCAGTCCAGAAGACGAACTGGTACTTAATTAGTATCCAATGAAATGGAAATCAATTTAGAAAGAAAACCGATTTTCCTTCCGAGTTGTTGTTTATTCCTACCAGGTTCAAATGTTTTAGTCAGTTTAGTATAAAAAATCCAACAATTACATAAAAATTGATCATGCGTTCCATGAACGCAGCGTTACTGTTGTTGTTAAGGCGCACTGCGTTACTTTTTTTCGTTACGTTATTTATGGAACCAGCGATCGCCGAATTGATTTTCGCAGCCAATTTTATGAAATTTAAATATTAAAAACTCGCCATGAAATGCTGCTTGTATTGGCATATGAAACCCCCTTGCACTAGATGCTGCGCGGATCAGCTGCGGCGGTAGGTGGGCGGTGGGCGTTAGGCGCTAGTGCGTAGAGGGCTTCGACTAGACTTTGTTCAGCAGTACTAAAGTTCAGGATTCAATCGTTCATAGAACGCATTTTCCTATCTAAGTCAATTTTGATGTTCACATTTAATGTGTTCATTTTTTGACTAAGCTCTGGCTAAGCTCGGTTGAGGTTTTCTCCTGACAAACTTAAAAAACTTAACACAAATATTGAACGGAAGAATTGCGTATAAATAACGCGGTAGGCGACAAGAGCAGTTACAAAGCGTTAATTCATTTGCATAGTTTAACCAGAAATTACATCAAGATAGAGGATAATAGAATGAATCCATCCAGTGTCATACCAACAATACCTGACTCAAGCACAAGGCAAGCTCTAATATATTTGATCAGTTAATCAATTATTAAATTCTACTAACATCAATCATATACTATAACTGAATATGCTCACATCAATTATTAATGTAAATCCTTAAGTGGCGGTGATTACATATTTAAGCATAAAATGTCTTACTCTTCTATATAATAAACATAATTCAGGAATTTATTCCTGCGAATGGCATCAATCCAAACTAGGTTTTGATTAAAAGGTACTACTTGCTTAAATTCTAACACAAATAACATTAAATGTTAATACTATAATACTGCGCAATGGCTTTATATAAACATTGCATGGTAATAAGCTTTAACCTATTCTTCCGCAACGAAATGCAACCTAAGCATCGGAGTTCATTGATGACACAAAATTCTATGAATAAAGAACTCTTTGAAAGCCGTCAATCCTATTCTATTACAAATGATCCTACGGTAAACGACATTTGTTTTGTCAGAACGCATGCATAAAATGCCGCATAATTAAATCACCATAACATGAAAAATCATTACTCTTGAATGTTTTCGACTCAAACAATTCAAGATAAGTATGTTCAACGGGGACTTGTATGCCACAAAGTGCCACCGGTATAACACAAGTACAATACAATTTATCCCTCGAAACTTACATTAGCAAATCTGCCCCAAAAGTATCAAAATCATAAGGGTCATAGTCAGGTGGAGGACCTGCCGATGTATTAGTGGTCTTGTACAAGTGGCGAACGTGAAAGCAATACGCAGCAGCGGCGGCAGCGGCTTTAGCGCCAGCGGAATCATCGTCAGGGTCAACTCGCGTAGCGGCCGAAGTACGAGTAAATGATGCAATGCGGGTCGCGAACGAAACACGGGATGCGCGAGCAGGCGGAGCGGTGAGGGTAAGTGGATCGGCGAGGGCAAGAGCATCGGCGGGGGCAGGTGCAGCCACGGGGGCAGGTGCAGCCACGGGGGCTGATGGTTTAGAGCGAACTGGCGCTTTGGAGCGGGCTCGTCGAGCAGCACGAGATTTTCGAGCGCGGGCTGGTCGAGTTGCGCGGGCTCGTCGAGCGGCACGTACTGGTGGACCAGCACTAACAACTGCAGAGGGGCTGACTGGTGGGGCCGTAGCAATGGCTGGAGTGCCACGGGAAAGTGGAGCGACACCAACGTCCTGAATATTGTCTTCATTTGAAGCGGCTCCAAAAGCTGGATTGTTGAAAGCTGATAGAGTGGCACCAATTGCCTGAGTGGGAACGCTTTGTGGAGCGGCACCAGTGGCTGTAGCGGCGCGGGCTACTGGCGCGGCTCGAATGGCCTTAGTGGTGCGGGTTGATGGAGCTGCACCAGCGGTCTGGTGGTTAAAGGGCGGTAGAGCGGTATCCACGACCTGAGTGGCGGAGACGGCTCCAAGGGCTGAAAGCGAGCGGGCTGATGGAGCTTCGCGGGCAGGCGGAGCGGCGCGAACGGCTGAGGACGTGCGTGTCTTTGGAGTCGCGCGGTCTGAAACAGAGGCGCGCGGGGTGCGGGAGGCGCGTTTAGAGGGCCTAGCGAACGTTTCTACGGGATCTGTGGCCGCCAAAGTGGCCGTCGAAGTTGCCGTCGAAGTAGCCGTCGAAGTGGTCGGGCAAAGGGAGTGACTGATCCAGCGCCTCTTCGGTACAGGCTCCATCAACTGACGAATAGTTTCGTTAGAAGTTTCATCTCGTTCACCAACTTTGCCTAGAAATGGATCGAATTCATACATCGGGGTATACAGGCTGGCGTGACCGCTGGCTGGCTGACGGCGTTTGTTGCGGCGACTGCAAAGTTGCATAGCTTGGGCTGGAGCCTCAGGCGTTGTGTCTACTGACACGAATGCGGCAGTTTTAGTCTCAGAAAGGACTTGTTTTATTGATCGACCTTGCGTGTCTGTTGAAGATGATGTTACTCTTGAGTAAGTCTGAATGGTGGTTTTGGTACGCGGGGTCTCTTGAAGAGGCGATTCGACTTGCGATGCTGTTTGCATACATTCGATTTGCTCAAAGCTCGCTTTCGTTGTAGAGCGGTTTGAGAAGCCAAGCCAATCCGCAGGCTTGCGTCCGCGGCTCGGCGTCGCGAGTCCTGCCGTTTTCTCCAAATTATCGGAAATTCCAGCACTAAAGCTTGATTTCGTATTCATATTATCTAGGCGCGAAAGCGACTGCGATCGTGTTTTCATGGTAAATGGCACGGAGGCCTTTGGCCGTGCTCGCGATGGCATCTCAAGACAAGCAAGCGCCTTCGCCCGCGCTCTCATATCGACGTCAATCGGAGTCTCGAATGAAGTTATATCGAGGAGAGTATTTATGTCAGGCAGACTAGGACTTATAAAAGGATCAAGAGATTCATTTTGAACATTAAAATTTGCTGTCGCTGGTCTAGCTCTAATATCAAAACAATCAGACAAATTTGTTAGTTCTATTTCTGAACTATCAGGGACCTCGAGGAAGGCGAGAGTATCAACGCGTTCTGACAGATCGAAATTCATTGAACTTGTTGCTTTTGTAGAACGAGCACCGATTGCTGGCTGCAGCAGTGGTTTGTTGAGAATATCCAATAGAAGATCAGGCTTGGGCTGGTTCACATTCATGGAATAATTGGGGTCTTGTTTAACTTTTGCATTGGCTCTCAAAGTTGAACGACTCGGTGACCGCAATGATTTGGAACGAGGTGTTGAACAAAGTTGACGCTGCGATTGGTTACCAACCGAACGATTTCTTGTGCTCTGTTTCCCATTGGATTCGCTTCGCTGACGAGATCTGGCTTTCTCTCTGGACCGATAGCGAATGTAATCTTTGGTAGGCATTGGTTCACTTCGAGTCATAGAGAACACATCAATTGGGTCAGTAATCTGACGCTCTTTATCAATTCCCATGACTGCATCTTCAACGCCAACAACATCAATCTCTTGTTCGTCATTATCTACAGACATCGTCTCAGACATTTGAAGTAGCTCTGCACGAGCATGCTCAACATCCCTAGTGTCACAGTCCATGGACTGCTTTTGGGTACGGCCATTGTCAATAGATTGACCGACTTGCTGATGGGTCATAATAGGTGAGTCAGTAAAAGGTTCTGTGTTTGGCCATGGTTGGTCATCAGCCTCCATGATAACTTCTGGGGGAGTTGGAGGAACTAAGCGAGGATTAAACGATAGCATATTTCTCTGGAAATCAAAATTCCCAGAGGCTTTTTCTGAGCGCGGCTCCAATTTGGCTTCTATATTTACTATTTTATTACTTTCTTGCAACTTTATGTTTGAGAATCAGGAATAAAACTGAAAAAAGAAAACATACATTATCAAATTGTTTTTTTTATATGAAGAATAAGCATGAAAGGGGAAGAGATATATAAATCAAATGAATAATACATCAATAACAAAGACACTGAAGCGCAAGACAAGGACAATATATACATTTCTAA
>NW_020799844.1:0-37116 GCF_003590095.1 Trichoplusia ni
GCAACGGAATTCATAAAATATTGTTATAATAAAAAAGACCGTGAAATCTGCGCAGACTAGTAGAGTTTACTATAAGATTAGTGACTACGTAGAGAATAGAAAGTAGTATCTGTTCTGCACAAGCGGTTTCCCTAGAGATTTGTTAGATCGTTTTGTTTTAGCTTCTCTCGTCAGAATTATACAATGTAAGTACTTAATTATTTAAAAAAAGTAACAAACAACAGCTAATCTGCTGGATTTTTGCGTAAGACTTACTCCTTGCAGCTATAGGTTTGTGACGTTGCATTGTAGAGGATAACTTGTGAGGGCCATAAGCCCACAAATAAAAGATTTGGAGAGTATTTTTAAGAACTCACGACACTTGAGGTTTCAGCAAAAGAAGGTTGGAAAACCAACTCGATTAAATATAGATCACGTCTTTCGGACCTAACCACGGGTTGGAAGCAGAAGAATCTATGACCGTTTCAACTGTATCGATATCTCATCCTCTATTTTTTCAAGACCTTGTTTGTGCCATAAGAATACATAGCTACAAGTAATTAAATAGAAATACTGAATTTACGTACAAGAAAAAATTAAAGATATTAAAATCAAGGATTACGTCGCAAGACAAGTAATCCTATAACAGCAAATGGCACGCTGTACCACTACTCAGACCTGAATTAAATCGTTTTTAAACTGTTTCAACAATGACACTTGTTCGGTTCCACTCGAAATATTGGCTAGTTTCTCGCAAATATGTTCACACCGCCCACATCAACTGTTTGTCGCTGGGCGACAACACAAGAACTTAAAGCTAAGACAAAAAAACATAAGATCTGCAAACTTCCTCGATGTTACACAATACACGTCCAGAAAACAGCCTAAGGGCAATTGTTAAGATTTTCCTGTTAAGAATGTTGCAGTCAATCCGCGCAATGGAAGATATCCGTGGATTAATAGTCCGATACCAAACGCACTTATTTCTTGAACGGTCATCGAAGTATTCCTGCAAGCAAGCCAATCGGAATACCGAAAAAAGGCAACAATATACCTAACAGGAGAATATTTAAAGGATTTTTTCTCATCATCGCCTGTTTCGCAAAAAATCCATCTCCTCAGTATCCCTCACACTGCCATGCGACAGAAACCACGGCAGACGAATTCTGTTAAAAGGCGCCAAATCCATAATTAATTTGTTAATTTCATACGCTACCGTCAAACCAAACAAACATGTATGACGAAGCAAATGTTGCAAGGTTCATTTTAATTTATCAGCATAATAATTTTTACTTGAAAAATAAAGCCTCCCTTCAAATCATATTGCTCTGACAAAATCTGTAATATTTGGCGTTCTTCTCAGAACGTGCGGATATATTATACTGCACCATTGAGTACATAGAGGAAGTATATTTAATAGGCGCGGTTTTCGTAGTGCGATGCTGATCTCATTTATGTCATTATCTCACAAAATCAGATAATACGCGCCTTTTTTTTCAATTTCAATGAAATGCGGCCTACGCCAAACTCCAACTGGTTTTCGTAAAGTATCGACCAATACAACAGAAACTGTTGCACGAGTTTTGTTGGCAGTGTGTTTATTTGGCTCTTTAAAACTGATTGTTCTAAGTTATTTATTTATTTGCAATAAAGAAAGGTTTTTAACATTTTTATAATTGTAATGAGCCTATCATGTCAAAATGCTCTACTATTGGAAGACATTCTACTTTCTCAATAGGGAAGGCTTAAGCTTCGATAACATAGGTACATGCTTGCTCTCTGCGAAATGGCGATTTACGGTACACCTACGCAGTATGAAAATTTAAAACCCTAACATGTTTTTATTGAATATTTTTTCATTTGCTAGCCACCGCAAGTGTGACCGTAACAATATTTTATACAGTATTTTAGATTTGTTGTTATAGCAGAAGCAGAAATACATCATCTTGAAGATGCCTAGCTATCACGGTTCATGAGTTACAGCTTGGTGACGGCTAGACGGCAGAGCCTCAGTAGTAGGGTTTCCCTTTGAATAGGGGACCCAAAAAATTGCTGAACTTGGGGGTAATATGGAATCCTAGGACTCGTCCTCACTTCTTTGGACATCCTGTTTTAAATGTAAAAAATCATTACGGAGTATTTATTGTCAAAATTTAACGTCAATTTGGGAGAAGCCGTTACGTGATAAATCATAAAAATTCCGTGCTTTTAGCTATGAAAAATATGTTTCGACGTTTAGTAAGTAGAAGCACCTAAGTGTTGATTTTCTAAGTTTTTATTTTGTCTGCGTCTATTATATGTATTATATGTTGTTTTTATTATTTAATTGTTACATTTTCTTTTTATCATCCAGGTTCAAAAGATATTCTAAAGAAATGAGAAAAAAAACTTGTTTTAAAATCCCGTGTCCTAAATGACCTTGTTATTCCTATACGATAGATGAATTCTGTATGTAACGTGTGAATATCACGCAAGGTTAATGTTTCATTCTATTATCGCAGAGTGAATAAAGTTAGACCGAGGGTAGCATTCTTGTGCGCCAAGTTGATGAACGTCGCCAAGAGGATGATGATACATCCTCAATCCGGTTATGAGGTGAGCATGTGCTTTCATAGGTGACCAATTTAGCTGTGGTATGGACTTACTGCTTTTGAAGTTTAACAGTTTACCTACACAATGCAGTTCTTCTTTTAAGATACAGAATGATAAGTGATGACGGTAGATAAATTAAATGATAGTTAAAATAAGAAACTAAAAATCCACGCTTTTATTTTATGTAATCCGAACTTAAATAAGAATGATTCAAATTATGGACTTAATTCTCCATTTTTTAGTTCAAATTGTTGTATTTTCATCGGTCCTCAATAAGTCTATAAAGTTTGAATGAAATCTGACCGTTCGAAGTACATAAAAATCAAGTCCAAAAGATTCTGTTTCAAACAAGCAAAAAGCTAATAAAGCTTTATAAAAAAGGAAACTCTTTAACTCAATATACATGTTTTTAAACACAGTATCTCACCCAACTGATACTACAATAGTAGCACTGGTTTCCCAGGTATCCGTGACCGCTCTGTTCATACTGGACGGCCTGTTGAAGCAGGAACTGTTTGTGGGCATTATCGGGTTGAAGTTGTTCCAACACGAGCTGCCGGCGGTGAAGCGCCTGGAGCGCATCGCGCGCGAGCAGCGCCGCGCCGATGTGCTGGACGTGCTGCGCGCGCTGCTGCTGCAGGGACCCGTCTCCTTCTACTACACCCACGAGCTTGGCCTCTCCATGCCCGTCGACGCCGCCATGAATAGCCCCTATAGTAAATTCAACCTTAAAACAATGTCTATACCGTAGTAAAAGACTGTAGAAGAGGCATGTTTTTGTTTTGCATTGTGTTGTACATTTCAAGTACCTACAGAGGCGGTGGCTGTTTCGAATTTCAACTCTGCTGCTCTCACAATATTATGCAACAGCGACATAAAGCGATTGCCAATATAAATAACATTTTTTTATAAAAACAAAAAAAAACACTATATTTAAACACGACTAACATTTACCTACGCTTATGCGACTGCTTGTTATTGTAAAGAAAAACAGTGTAATATCCTGAAATGAGCTATTTTATTATATATGATGACATATATTGTATGATTTTCAGAGTACGCGATTATGGCCAACGACCAGCTGTCGGCGCTTGTAGAGATTCACAAGCTGCGGGAGGAATACTCCGATATCGGTGGGGCTGCTGCGCACTTGGAAGGTAACCCTCTGTTATATACTCTAAAAGCTCAAAGTAGGGAACAAATATGCGCTTGAATAAAAACAATAATGTGGTAAGGGAGCAAGCACTTTCATTAATCATTATATTTTAATATTATTTCGAGTAACTACTTCATAATTGTGAAATAGATTACATAATTTGCATACCTTTTCGACCGTGTGGCTATCACTCATTATATTCGAATGTAACTTTCAGAGTCGTTTGCACAGAGGCTCACCGCCTGTCTGAAGATAGTAAAGCCTGTTAAATCTGCGAAACGAGCTAGACTTGCTTCGGGTAAGTACTAGAGATAAGCGCTCTGATATCATGTTAATATTGTAATACAACATTTACATCCTTTTTTAAATTACAAATGATCCCGCAGGAACATTGAATCGGGATAGAAACTATCCTATGTGTTAATCCTGGTTATAACCTGTGCCACAGGTTTTGTCTAAAACCTACTAAGTTATTTTTGCGTGAAAGAAGGAGAGAATCCATACATACATACAAACTTTCGCGTTTATAATATTAGTAGGATGAAAGTTGTTTTACATAATTGTATTTCTAAAAGAAATAGCCATTAATACTGGATAATGCCCAAAAACAAATTACTAATAAAAAAAGTGTTTTAATAGAGTATTTGTCAAAGAAATCCGTCAGACGGATTTCCAAATAATTAAGGATGCCTATTTTCTGTTATCTCGTTATGAATGTAAAATTGAGGGCATCCAGTGATATAAACTCTCGTGTGAAGTCACTTACCGTTATTAGCAAGTCATGTTACTAGCCCTCACTACCGTACATTTCATCATCTTCAGTGATTTTTCCTGCCTACCTTTTTAATGATGACTGTGATGTGATATTAAAAATATGAATTTAATATTTTTGGGGAACCTGTCTGACGGACTACTTCGATTTTTATAAAAATACTTTAATTTCCTCGAGTAATATAAACAGTAGCTGTATCCCGCGCTGTTACCTGCGGTTTATCAGAACCGACTCTCACTTCTTGTATGTGTAATATTATATTGTGTTTGCATATGTTGTAGACCCGCAAGACAAGAGTGGACCGAGCGGGTCGAGTGCTGAGCCCAAAGCAGGAGGCTCCAAACAGCCGAAGAAACGAAAGGCAATGGAGTCCCAGGAACAGGCGCAGCCTGTGGGGCTCGCTCAGAGGTAACTTACTACAAGTTACTGACATCACAATTCACTTCAGTATTATGTTTTTGTATCGGCTGTTTAAACAGCTGTTCCGTACACATAATTATATCAAAAATATGTAAGGTAAACTGTATACTTATTGACCACTTAATCGATTACAAGTTCTAAATTACGATTAATTAATAAGATATGTGGATAAGTATCATTGTAATATGTAGTTTTTTATCTATTCATGTACTACATAACTCGCAAAGTAGGCGGATAATTATAGGTTATTTTAGTCATTGTAGCAGGATTTAGCCACTACACACTATTGATGTTATGATGAAGTAAGATATGATACACTCTAGTCTTTTATAACGCATAGTGGGGCATTATATTACTAATGTCTCAGTAGGTAGCTTGTAAGTAATATTACGTCTGTACCCGCCAGAAACACTACACTATAGACAAGAACCAAGTAACCGGGAAGAGTTTTGTTTTACTGATGTATTTGACAAAAGACCAGCTGGTGTTATTAATGCTGATCTTTTTATGTATGTACCTACATGTATCGGAACGTCTATGTTAAAATAGCCAAAAATTGTACTAAGGTCCAATAAAAATAAAGTTTACCCATGTTGTTTACATTATTTCTATTATAATATATTACGGCAGCTGAACAAAAAAATCTTGCTTAGACATATCGTTAAATATGAAAATCTATGAATAGATGAGTTCATCAAAAAGTGTCATCATTAAAGTAACAGATAAGTTGTTGGTAATTATATTTTTAAGCCGTTTGTGGTTGAAACGTTCGGGACAGGGGCAAGGTGCACGAGTTCTTCGTAAAGAACTCGCAAAGCCTTTGGTCGATTCTACCCATGATCAGAATTCTAGTCTGTATTTTGCTCAAAGAATTAGCATTACTTACGACGTGGCAATGCAGACAGCCTTTTGAGCACGATTCTGGACTTTGCCATTGATGATTTTCGTAAATTATGTGTTCTTAATATTGGTTTAACATAGTTTAACATACTTTGTATGTAAATTATAAATTAAGTTATGTTATAAATAGAATATACGTAATTATTTAAACTAAAGTAACAGATGGTGAAAGGTCGGCGGCACGGGGAGCTGTCTATGTAAAATGGACATTAAATAAGTGCTACTTTGTAGCCTTGTTTAAATTAATGGATTTTGATTTGATTTGAGATATGTATAGCATTCAAAAATAAAAAGCACTGTATAAAAATATACTCTATATATAAATGTACATGAGTCTGTTTATGTAATGAAACTTTCCATGATTACAGAGACGAACCGATACCGTCAGGATCGGGCATTAACAAGGGAAAAGGTAAAAGCTCCGCCAATAGCGCTCCTCCCGGCGAAGGCAATGCAAGCAACAAACGCAAGCGCATTTCTCATTTCGATTGCACCTGCGATTCTGATGGCGAGGATCATGAATGCCAATCTACCAGTGCTGGTAATGCTGGCGATAGCTATGGCGACGACCTTGATTTGTCTCTTTTCACCAAAGAGATGCCCCGAGCGGGGCCGAGCGGCTCCAGTCAGGCCGGAGGTGCTGCTGAGGCGAAGAGTACCGGCGATTCTGCGGACACCGCTGACTCCACTGACTCTGACTCTACGGACGATGACGAAGGTATTGACTTCAATGCTGAAGACGATGAAATTCCCGTAATCGAGGTCGTCCCGAAAGCGGACCGCTTGGCAATGCAAGGGAGGAAAGTGGAACGCCGCTACTTAAAACAAACAATATTGAAGTCCCGTCTCCGCCGCATGGGCATACTTGAGGTGGCGTTCGGCATTCCCGAAGAAGAATAAATTCGCAGACTACTGCTCGCTTCTGCTGTCCACACAGCCCACTTACTAATATTTTGATACTCTTTCATATTTATAATCTTTCTTGATACTTTTATGCGACAATGTCGACCTATTTAATCCAAAGAATAGATACGCAAGTTTCTAAAACTTTTAGTCACTAGGCTAAGCGAAAAAGATCTCTGTATACCTAAGTAAAATGTGGTACCAAAAAGGTGTAACTATTGAGACTGTATTTTTACTGATTTAACTGGAAATCTTACAATCATGAAATTATTGTAATCTCTAGGCTTAGCGATTAGAAACTATTGTTTTAATCCCAATAATACGTTAAACGTATAAAAACAAATCATTACCGAAAATACAACTAATGAATTTTTATAAATCAATTGGGAAGTATTCCGCACCAGGAGAACTCGAAGTTTCTTGAATCGAAATATGCAGAAAGTATATAAATCAAACATTCTAAGAATAAATTTTATTATTTTACTTTTAGATAAGGCAAGATTATAAATCAACTTTACATTAAGACGATCGGCGCGCTCCACATTGAATAACAGCCACATTTTACTAACTTTATTGGTACTCGAACATGAATTTTCTTCAGTGTTAGCATTAAGCTCAGATGAGAAATGTTTTGTGCAGTGTATTTCTCATTCATAATTGTGTAATCATTTTCATTAATAAAAGCATTGTAATCGTAGAAAAATGTTTATCATTTTTTTCACAAAACCTTATCTGAAAGTTTTTGATGAACCAGATTGTCTACAATTTAGGTAAACTGACAACAAATTGATACACATTAGGGAAATTGACTACGTGATCAGATTTCCTCAAAAGTAAAACTCGGATGAGTGGCAATTCTTATTGTCTTAATGGAGCTAAAGTAACTTTCTTGCTTCTAAGAAAAGGCTCCGCATTGCAGTCGCCGGTACAGTGGTGCCTCGCTAAGTTTAGTTAGTGAGATCCATCTCGAAGGTACTAAAAGTGATAATCAGAAGAATAAATGGAGCTAAGTGCAGTATGTTCCCTTTCAAAGCTTAATTGTGTCTTATTTAATTTAATTTGAAAAGAGGAAAACATTTTAAACTTAAAGCATTTAATTACTGCTACTTTAATTAGCACCATTTAATATTTTCCACATACCTATTTACGAAGATGTATGCTATAATTAGGACTCATTGGCAAGCTAGGTTCCACCTACTAAACCATTCACAAGATATATTCACTTGTTCAGTCAATTAATTACTTTACTTTTAATAACAATTATATTTAGCATGAAAATAGATATCCATATTTACAGATATTGCTTTCCACGTTTACCTGCGTTTGTCTAGTATGAAATATGATCAATGTTCAGAAAACGCGCCCTCCACGACTATAACACCTTTGAAATACCAGTATAATCGAATGTTTCACAACTATCACGCAACGCCATCTAGTCTAGAACTTCGCAAAGCTTTTATTTTGGGTACTAAACAACTGATAAACACACTTATAAAATTGATGCCTTATATACATATTACACATAGACAGAACAAAATTGAGATGATCGTGCACGTCACACGAACTTTTGTGCTGGGCAGAAGTCGAAGCCACGACTTCAGGGCCCCAATTCTGCTATTTAGAACGGCCGATGAATGAATGAAATTTGGCCCAAAATAACTATTTTCTTATTCTCTAAAAGTCTAAAGCATTTCTCTACACAATAATTTTAAATTCAGTACGGGGCGGCATACTCAAGATCAATACAATTAACTTCCAATTATTGTATTGGCAAAATGATTAAGAGAATATGAATAAATTCAAATTTAATCCAATTGTCATTAATTCATCGGCCATTGTAAAATAGCAGAATCGGGACCCTGGGTTACCTTATTATGACAACGATCGTGCAGTGTTTTACTTGCAGAAGCATTCGTAACTTCTTGAGTGAGACAACATTAATCTATTGCAATCTATCAAAAGTCATTTATTATTATTTGCAGCACTTGTTGAAGGTCAGATGACATTGGACAGCACCCAGTTTACCCCACCCTTCACCGCTTTCTGCTGTGAGACAAGAAACGGCGAAATAAACTCTTAAATATTATTATAGAGCTCAATAAGAAAATAAGTGTAAGTAAAAAATCTTAGTTTTGCCTTTATGTTTTTTGTCTTGGCAAATCGGTTCACCGAACGTTTAACTACTGTTTGAATGTTTGCTGTAATAAATAATTTGATTTAGGGAAAGACCATAATATTACATAAAAGGTATAATTAAAAAATGAATGATTTTTTTATCCTTCCTTTTTGCATCCGAATACAATGTAGTTTATGACATTGTTTTTATTGACATTTTTTATAACTGGGCCTTTCGAATGTAGACAAATTTTGTTTACGGTCGAATAGCCCTCGGTTCATTCGATTTGTTCCGGACTAAAAACCCTAAAAAAGACACTTATGTTTGTTCCGTGTATTTATTCTATGCTTTAAGCTTGGAGTTGCAGAGATCGTAAGAACTCGTCTAATCGTTGTTTCGTACGACTGTTTTTTATAGGTATATTTATCTTAATATTATTAAGCTGAAAGGTTTGTATAAAAACTATAAAAAAACATGCCAATTATAATTTTTATATAAAAAATTATTATTTTTATATAAAAAAACATTGGGTGTCGTGTGTCAAAGTCAGGGCGCGAGTGTGTGTGGCGCTCGCACCTACCCAGGGGTTGTGTTTTCGATAGTATAGGTACCTACTGTTTAATGATACGTTTTATTTGACTACTAGATAATTGGTTTGTTTATATTTAAAAACGATATAGATGTATACATAAGATGCAGAAGTTGTATTTATTGTTGTATAACACAGGACCACATAGTCGCTGAGCGAGTAAAGCACGAACTCGCGCTGCCCCGCGTACCGCCGCACTCTCCGCTCGTAGCTCGCTAGAGGGCGCTGATGCAAATCGTGTGGAAGTCAGTTCACGTAGCTGAATAACAGTGAATTGAGAGAGAAGTAGGAAGCCGATCCAAGCCAAACTAAAAAGCGGCATGGTTTAACGTTACCTTGCCAACTAAATTGATTCACTTTTACTCGCGGTTTCGTTCACGTTAAGAATATGTTATTTTTATCTTGTGAAAAAAAGGCTTTAAAACATCCTTGTACTTCGTTCCATTAGGTTCTTGAGGAGGTTCAAGTATTATAATAATAGCACTTTGGAGGGGGGGGGGGTGCACGGGGACTTTTTCTTTGCTTAGTTTTATGACTTGGGGGTAGGGCAGTCTAGATAACGATGTCATCGATAAGCATTTACCTACTTTTTTAACCCCATTGTCTTAGCTTGAAAACAAAATGCAATTTCGGGGATTCCCGCAAACAATGTGTACGTTTAGGCCTTAGTACACTTATTTAAGTCTACTTAGTGCTGAATAGTACTGACTTTAGATTGTTATCATATAGATTTTCTTAGGAGATATTGTTTTTTTCCCTTAATCAATGTTGAATACCATATCAATAAAATCTTATCGCTATCCTATTAAAAAAAATGCATAAATTGAAAAAATTGTTTATAATATAAGCATGGTTTGGTGACAAAGGGGATTGGAGGGTAAATAATTGTAGATAATAAATGTGCTTACGTAATATTTGAGCGGCCACTTATAGGGTCACACTAATGTAATAATAGTTACACCCTCCATTATCCCTTATTTTATATCCCAATGGGGGATGAAGTTATCATAATCCTATTTAAGCAAACATCTTCATCACACTAGCCTCAATCTTTGATTTCAGTAATCAGTTAAGAATCTAAGATTATTAAAAACTTTCGTACCCTATTTTATCACCTTAGGGGTGGAATTTATCAAAATATTTTCTTATCGGATGCCTACGTCATAACCTACCGGCATGCCAAATTCGAGCCTGATCCCTCCAGTGCTAATGAACAACAGTGAAAAGCTTACGAATAAATAGGTAGGTACCCAATGAGTCCTGTTTGGTGGTATCAGCGTGGGGCAAGGCAAGGCAGGTGTAACTTCGAACAGTGATGTTGTAACTCTACAGGAACTATAGTTAAAAATCTTTCGTGGATCTTTGCATTTGTTAGTATTCGCTGCCAACAGACGACCATATTTTTCATGATTTAGACAATGTTCTACGTCATAAAAAGCTTTCAGGTGGTTTGTCGAAGTTACATTACTAGTTCTATTTAAAGGCCTACATAAAATGATTTTGTGTGTTTTTTCCTGTTAAATGCTAGCAATGTTTGCAATTTCAAAAAAAAATAATTTCTTGTTTTTATAGTTAGGTACTTATGGCAGTCTGCAGTATAACACTTGTAAGAAACGTTTGCATCGTGTATATATAACTCATGTGTAAAGTGCTCACACCTGGTTCGTTGTTAATTTTTTGATCAATACTAGATTGTGTTTAGAAGGAATAGAAATAAGCCAAAGGGTAAACTGGAATAAAACAAAGTTATCATATTATATTATTTAATGTCACTCGGATAAACAGGGAGTAATGTTTATTTAAATATTACTAGAAATATAAGAGCTACGGTCTAGCAATTTGGTATAGAATTGAATATTAGCAAAATACATCGATAGTATTCAACTCTGAGAAATTACGTATCCCGAGCCCTAGCCCAACGGCACTAGATCTGTAAGGCTCTTAGAGGTATTCAAAGACCCCTACTGATCGCTATTTACAAAACCTTAATTCTAGGAAGAAGGAAACTATTTACAAAAGAGGTGGAATTTTGTGAAGCCGGCAAGCATGCAGCGGGTCATGCGACCCGCCGCGCACCCCGACCAGCCCCCGAGGGCGCCGGTCCGGAGCGCGCTGCCGGCAGTAGGCTCCGGCTCCCCACAAGCGCTGCGAGTCGCGACCACGTCGGCGTGAGCCTCGGTGAAGTCACGTCGCCGCGCTCGATGGTATTCTGTGGGGGGGTGGTACTTCCCCGGGCGTGCCTGCCTTGAGTAACTTGGCACTACCACCTACCTCAAGACGTACATCCGTACATCTATCAATGTACATGAATAACATTGCATGTGCACTGCACGCCTAGCCCGCTTATTAAATGCCACACTCCAATAGGAGTAGCAGCTCCTCATTATTGAGAGTGGCGCTTGCCATAAACGGGCTAGGCGTTCACAGCAAACCAGTTCACAGCAATGCTATTCCTGTGTAAACATGTATGAAGTGATACTTCATATTTAACTAATAGCCGGGTACAAGAACATCATTAAGTAGACAGTCGCCACCAGTTGGCAAGTGAAATGTGCACATACATAGACATTTTACTATGTTTCTTAGTAAGTGCAGTTCTTGTATACGCCTAGTAAACTATTTGCACACATTACAAGATCGCTTTAAGTGTATTTTTACATTAAGAAATACACTTATCCATAGCTTGACACCTGAGATGTTATTTCAAATACAAGACATACATATCGAACATTGTTTAAGAAAAGTATATTTTTATCCGTACACGGCTTGTATGTTCATGTTATTTAATTTTTATATTTTAAAGACACTTTCAGAAATAATCGCGTTTTCCAAAAAATGAGGCAACAATGAGGTATTCGCATTACGATCCGGCACTAATGTTATTGCTGCAAATAAACTAAAGGGCGGCATGGTCGGAAGTTACGTGCGCGGACAGTCGCGGCTCGGGCCCGCCCGCTCGTCGCAGGCTAGCCGCAGCGTGCACCTCCCACCCACGCGGGCTTTCTTCACCTCCAAGGTCTACAGCGAACTAAATCCTAGGTCTACAATTAATTTGAGACCGCCGGTAAAGTCCTTGACGTAGCCTTGAGGGAGTTATCAGTACAAGATGTTACTACACGAGCCAGAAGTGAAGTTCTAGAAATTCGGTGTTAGCCCTCGCCACGGTAGTCCTGTGATGTTAAACAACCGACGGTTCACCCTCCTCGACCGCCTCACGACCGCCGTGCCGCCTGCCCGCACCAGCTCGTGAGCAGGGCTGCAGGCGCGCATGATGGTCACTTCCCTAACGTGATCCCGCCTACCCCTCCCGCCCTTTTACATAAAAATATACTTTTTTATAAAAATAAAATATTCCGTGTAAATAAATATCTATTAAATATATAAATAATCTGATGAAATATAATCTAATTTTCGCAAAAAATACGCTTGCCGCCCTAAATCCAGACAAGATGGTTGACGCGGTGATTAAAATTATAGGAAGAACCTTCTTAGTGCAAACCTGATGCCATCTCAAGGACCGTCTAGACATACCAACGCAAGAGCCGCGCCGCATCGCTGTCTGGACCCGAGGATACGACATAACAACGGCTCGTTTACTCCGCCGAGGGACGCTATTCACTGTTCTGAATGAACTCAACGCAATATAGAGTCCCTCGACAGATTGTTCACGAGAGTCAATATAAATATGCTCTAATATATGAAAAACAGATGTATATAAAAAGAACTTGAGCCGTCGGTATCGAGCTAAAGCTACTCGTGGAAGACGGAATGAGGTATGTGTCTTTACATATCTATTATTTGCTATAGTTTATGCCTATGGGTCGAGGCACTCAGTTCGATACCGACCGGTTTCGGGTCCACTGACGAGTCAAACCTTAGCAAATTACACAGGAAACAGTTTTGTAGGATCAATTGATCTACTAAAGTGGACCAAGTGAAAAGACGTTTATTAACCGCCAGTGGACAACATCAAAACTTAACTCATAGCAACCGAAGATAAACGTGGGCTAGCCGAACTGTTACCAAATATACATATATATATGAAAAAGCCCGAGTGGTTTCGGATAACTCTTACTATTCTGCCCAAAGGCACTTGGAAAAGAATATAATAAAATATAATATTCATCTACCAACAAGTCACTATCCACCGCGCCGAGGCTGCGCACCGCCGCACAGAGTGCCGCGCTGCGTCGCCCAAACGATATCCAAACACAAGTGGTTACTCCGAATGCCCCAAGGTATATAAATCTCTCTATTTCTGTGTAAATAATTTCTTCTACTTAACTAGTCTAAAACAGCATGAATAAGGCAACTATTTTGACATACTTTTACAAATGAGGTAAATTATATTGAACAGAACTCAATGTTTAAACATAAATCATGTAAAACCTAATCATAAGTAATGTCACGTTTAAATAATTTAATCGTAAACAAGTAAAAATGGCTACAACGGCCCACAAGTGGGCCGGAGCTGGTTGTTCACCCTTCACGGGCGGTGCAATAGAACTAAATGAAACTAACAATAACATTAAAGAGGACAAACGGTTCACCCGAGAGTCGTCGGGTAAGCCCTGTGTCGAAGATGCACTTAGGTATGTTAACTTATTGTAACGGTGCTACAGTCACCCCCCTTTTAGGCGAACGGGGATAATAGATAAAGACAGAGAAAAATATCCATTTAGGGCAAATGTAGGCGAGGGAAATATTTGAGAAATAATATGATTATGTGTCCAAAAATAGTGACTCAACATATTTGAGGGGTAAGGGAATATAAATGAGGTGGAGAAGGAAAAGAGACTCGAGGTCAGAAGAGAGGCAAGTCGAATAACGAGAAGAGGAGGCAGCGGAGGCGCGCCTCGAAGTGGAGACGGCAGGGGTGAGCGGGATCTGTGGCGCGTTCACCGGGGAGGAGCGTGACAGTAGCAGGTCTGCGTAACAGTTCGGCCGCGCCCGCTTAGCCTAGCACACCCAACAAACAGAAACAAACGAAAACACGTCCATCTAGACGGTGGGCACTTCCTCGCTGGGCGCCTCGAACTCCAGCTTGACGTCGCCGCCGAGCCCGTCCACATCGATCTCCGTCTCCAAAGCGTTCAGCATGTTCAGGGTCACCTGGAAACAACGTATTGGCTAATTAGCAACCTGCTTTTACATTATTTGAAGGAAAAATGGGATATTGAATTTAAATCCTGTTTAAGATAAATTGCTTTTTTATTAGTTTCGATAGATCATTTTCTAATCAGATCAATATGAAAAAATTGACGACAAACTAGTTTAATCGAGTCGGAGAGACAATTTACTGGCATACGTGTCTATTAATGGGCCGCGTAGGCGCAATACTTGCCCAAGCTATTACAAAGATAACATTAATTTCCACATACTTGAATAAAAATTACGGAGCTCATCTAAATACAACCACTTATTTCATATAATTTCATTAATAAATAGGTACATAAAGTATTGGGAAAAGTATGGTTGCCAATAGATTAGCCATAACTACTGTACATGATTGGAAAATAACATTTATGCAAAATCTAACTAAATTACATAATACATTTAACAATTTACAAAAAAGAGCTACATCATAAAAGGAACAACATAAAAAATAGCAAATTAATATCATACATGGCTAACTAGAGAAAACAACTTATATTCCACGACTTTAGACTTATTCTTTTTAAGTGCTACAATGGACATTTATAATAAATAAAAACTATTAATATTTAGTGGTAACTATAATCAACGCTGAAAGTGAACTTGCGAAATAGAAACTAACTCATTAATATTTAAAGGAAATTCGTCAAACATTTAGAGAATTTTAAGATTGAATTTTTGTGTTTATCCGGTTATTTATTTCCGATCTTTATAAATCGTGATTTAAAGTGTAAAAAAAAATGAAAACAGCTCATGCAACCAGAACAGCAGCCGGTGATCATTCAAATAAAATAAATTCAAACTTCACTAACCAAAAACGTCACAGCTACTAAACATAAACAGAACAACTATTGGTTGCTTATAGTCAGTGAATGTTTGAACCTCTGCGTTATTTCCTAAAACCGAATGTGTGTTGATGACGCTCAGTGGCGCGGGTGGGACTGGTGGTGGGAGCACCACGTGCGGCACGTGCGGCGCGTGCGACACGTGCGGCACGTGGGGTGCCTGCGGCGCAGGGCTGGTGACTGTGCTGCTTACCTGACGCAAAGGTATACCTGCGTCTTCGAACGCTTTCTTCTTCAAGGTTGTGCGAATTTGGGTTCTGAAACAAACATATGTTAATGTTATTATCTACTCTAATATAAAAACTTTCGGTGTCCAACGCAAGATAATCTAAGTCTGTTAATGTCACCTTTCACATTACGTCTTTAGATAAGGTATAAAGATGTGTAAAAAAGTAAAGTGATAAAAGCGCGTGTAGGACAATAATGTCGAGCTCGGTAGTGCTAATACGACAAATGTTTGTGAGGCACTTCCAAAACAAACCGCCTACGAAATAATAACAGATGCTTCGTAAACAATAACTCCGAACGTTCACTAAGAATGTCGCGCACTAATTGAACACACCTTACAGGTTCAATTGCATTCAGTTTCGAGTAGGTACGTCAAAACTACCGCAGCATTTGTCAATAAGATTAACAGACTTAGTGTTGTGAAGACACCGGTTTATGGATGAACACAGTTAACAAAATACATTCAGTAAAACAATTCAAGTCATGGGCTTATGTTATTACTGAAGAGGTGATGGTCGTATCAAATTCACAAATAAAGTCGCTTATGAAGAAGGGGCTGGTATGTAAGAGGCCAGTATCTTTAAAAATTACATAAAATTACTTTATACATCGTCTATATAAAAAAAAACTATTACTTCTTTTATTAATTTTGACTTAAAGTAATCTACATACACTTATCCGATGTATGTATATGAAGGTTACTCTTCATCAGCTGTCGTCGGGGCAAACTATAGGAATGCTCATTTATTTGTGTGGATGATTTCCACGCAAATAAATAGCAACCCTTACATAGTAGTACAGATTATCTTCCGCCGGTTCAGCCTGGGTGCAGGTGGCTCTCTCTCGGCTTACGGTGGTAACAACTACAAGAACGGTCTGATATTTGGTTGAAAATATTTCCACGCAAATATCAGAGCACCCTCACAGTTTGGTCTTCTGCCGATCATGTTTCTGCTTCTTTCAGGATTAACGGCGATAACAGGATAGTATTATGATAAAATATTAACATAAAATTAAGGTAAAAAATTAACCAGTTGCTATGAATAGACGGTAAACAGAACACACAATACAGGATTAGATATTATATACGTCGGAGATGGTCGCTAGAATAAATTGCTAAAACTTAAATTAACCTCATAAGTGATAAATAGTCTGTCCTCTCTTTCATGGTATAGTTATTGTTCGGATGAATACTGGAAGGTTGACAAATTTAAGCGGGATATTTAAATTCAGAAAAGTTTGTGTAAAATTGAAGACGTCTCGTGAAATCGTGAATATAGATTGTGTAAAGTAACTCGATAATGTGAAAAGAATAGACACCGGAAAGCTGGGGAGTTTGATTTTAAAATAAACGATGATGAGTCTTGATTAAGTGGTTAATTGAATACCCTATTTCGATGTCGGCTATACTGCCTGACACCTGTACGCCATACGATATACGAAGATTAAACTTCGGTCATTCTAGACTTCCAGCAAAAATAAAAATCGTTTAATCCGTTTCATTCCGGCATTCCAGGGTTTCATCCGCCACATCCCATTTCCAGCATCAGGTCCTCGTGAAATAGAAACATGAAGAGAACTAAGTCAAGATAAATCCAACGAGCCTAAACTCGATGGGTTTACTAGATTTTAGAAGACATAAGTGTTTCAAATATCAGATCCCACATATGCTTGCAAGTAAACTGAGCGTGTAACATTCCTATCACAACTAACAAACGACCTGATTACGTTGACCTTGAAGACCTGAACCGATTTCCGCAAAACATAGCCAAGAACACTCTCGACTGATATACCTTTCGAACCAAAAAACCGCATTAAATTCGAACCATCCGTTTGCGAGCTACGATGCCACACAAATACACAGACACGTCAAACTTCTAATACCCCGTCGTTATTGCGTAGAGGGTCAAAAACACAATTTTATAAAAACTGTAGTATTATAAATGGATTAATCCATCCTTAAAAGCTCGTTTTTTTTCTGAATTGTTTGCAGTAACGAATTGAGGAAACGGAGATTTATTTTGTATATTAAATGCACGACAGTTTAATGTCATATCGAGGACAAGACTTCATCGCAAACGACAGATTTGATGGTGATCAACACATTTTACCCATGTAACAATAAGTGAGCGGTATGCGCGGTTATTGCTTGCCCTGCTTATTGGGCCAAACCTTATTTGAAAGTACTAGATGTTTTGTATACCGCTTCTCAAACATTTACGGATATCATATTTCATGTCCATTTTGTTTAGAAGGGATCATCCTTACTATCCTTACTAATATTATAAATGTGAAAGTGTGGATGTTTCGATGTTTGTTACTCAATAACTCGAAAACGTCTGAACGGATTTGGATGAAATTTGGCAAAAAAAATTAAAAGAACATAGGCTTCTTTATATCGCGATTTCTGAAATAGTTCTAAAACAACAAAAAGTCTTAACATATAGCTTTGAACCACGCGGATGAAATCGCGGGCAACAGCTAGTCATTTATAAAGCGAGCCACTGATTCCGATAAATACTAATACAGAAAAGATACAACATGATCGAGTGGCCACCTAAACCAAGCAGTTCATAATAAACACGTTAACAACAAACTCAAATAGCATACGACTAAATTCCCTATGGAAGCACAAAGGAGTATTTATCCGAAAATTCGAAGTTGAGTACACCCGGGTGCAGGCGGAGCAGGCGGCGAGGGAGGCGGGTGCGGTGCAGGGTGCACATGCGCGCCCTCATCCGCGCGGACCCCACCCCCAGAGGGAAAGGCTTTGTTCGAGAGTACTAGATCGATACTGCTAGCCTATTCCCGGGCCAAGCCCTGCGCGACAATAATTTATGCGCTGTAAGAGATGCTGGTGCTTAATATGAAACTAAGATATGAAGCCTAACTCCCTCAAACATATGATAAAAACTATGGTTTGGTAAAAACTATAGATCCGAATGTTCTAAAAACAGGACAAAGGAGGCTCTATATACGAGTATGTTTGTGATTTTAAACCTAACTATATCAAGAAAACATATTAATGTTACATTACCTTTCAGAAGGTGATTATATTTGAAGTAGCAGGTCTTCAAAGCAGTGAAACACACTAAAACGGTGATAACAGAAGCTCCACGCGAGAGCTGACAGAACAACACGACCGTATGCAAGCGTGCGGGAGACTCAACTAACTGGGCGTGGACGCGGTGCGCTGCAGTATGCACATGCGCGGCGCCACTCTACCCCCCCCCCCCAATCCCCGCCCCTCTATCGCAAGTACTGGATCAATACAGCTAGACTACGCCAGGGCTCTACCTCGCGCAATTTAAACACTGCAATTAGATAAACTGTTCCTCACTTTTTGAATAGTAAACTAGAATAATTTTATTTGTCATCTCATCAAATCAAAATTTGCAAACGGTAACAGTTCCACATTCTTGCTTGCGTAAAGCGTTACTTTACTAATAACTTAAAGAAATGGTATGCGCTGCATTAAACAAATGTTCGCGGCCACGACTCCTCCCTGTGCCACATCTATGCGAAGCTTTGTTCGATATAAATCAATACTGCTAGACTGTTCCCCGACCAAGACCGGCGCACTGAAGTGTGCGGACTAGATAGAAACATCAAGTTTCTATCTAGAGTCATCAGGCGGGGATTGAACATCTAATCAAAATTCTGAAACATTGAACTATCTAAACTACCTGTCTTCGAACAGTTTCAAATCTACGATCCTAGACTAATAGCTTAATAGATAAAGATAATCAAGCCACATTACCTTGCAAAACTTATAAATTTTCAAGAAACGCCTCTCTGAAGCAGGGACAAAAAGCAGTAACAACACTTTGAATATAAACTGGCGTTAGTTAGGCACATCCGGATGCTGACGCGCGGTTGGATCGACTGAATCGGCGTCACCGGGGTGCGGTGCAGCGTGCACATGCGCAGACATCTTGCAGACGCTCGCTCCCCCCTTCCTCCGTAACTATGCGCGGAGCAGACTGAATCAATACCGTTAGACTATTTGTACTCGGGCTAAGATGTGCTTAATACAATAATTGCGAATAGACTAACCCCTATTTTGCAAGAAAATAGTTAAACCGCATTATATAAACACTTACTTTCGATTCAATCAAGTCTTAATAATGAAAGAATATTCGATATTCTGAAATAAAAAATTGAAAACGACAACAAGGAGGTACCATTGCGTTATGGCTATTTAACCTATGACTAGAAACGATAAGTAAGAAAATTACCTTTTCAAACGAAATAATGATCTAAGTAACTGCTCCCTGAAGCTGCGACAAGCACACAATAACTGTAGCACCAAGTATCACAGTAGCACAACGAGAGGGCTAGCACTAGCTGACAGTGCAACACGACCGAATGCAGGCGCGCGGGTGACTCGACTAAATGGGAGTGGACGCGTTGGGGCGCACGATGCAGATGCGCGGTGTCACTCCCACTCAATCCCCCTTTTCCCCGCTACCCGTGCCAATGCAGTGATCAAGGCTTTGTTCGAAAGTGATAAATCAATACTGCTGGAGTATGTTCGGGCCGAACTCTGCACGATGTTTTTAGGTAAAAATCCAACCAAGAATATTATTTTCGATGTAATAGAAACCAATTCTCAAAAAGGTAATTAGAAACTAGGGTTTGGGATACTTATTGATGAATCTGAAGAAATCGAAACGAGGCTATGTTGGCGACGGAAAGTCTAACGATATAAAGAAATGCTCGATTACCTTTCAAAAGGTGAAACTGGCCTATGTAGCAGCTTTAAATTATTACGAGGGGGCAACGAGATAAGGCGTGTCGCCTTACCTATAGATACGACTCTTAGTTTAAGAGTAGTAAAAAGATAATAAAATATACCTTTGAAAATGCCCGAAATGATTTCTCAACCGACCTCAAACAACACTACGGGGTTATCACAGTAGCTCCTCATGGGAGCTGTTAATAAAAAACGACCGGATGCAAGCGAGCGACAGGCTTGACTAACGGCCGCTTTCTATATTCGATCCCGAATCTAAGATTCCGATCAATCCAGATTTTTTTCAATCCCTCGATTGAACTTGAATCTGCATTTCTTTAATCGATCTCGTCTCGAAATCCATCGAAAAAAAACGGATAGATCGCCCTGCTAAACGTTTTGTTTTACGCATGTGCAGAAAAAGTACTTCATGAATATTAATGAGTAAAAACGTGTTTTTTTTCTTAAAGCTTATCTATTTTATGTATAATCACTAGAAATTCCACAAAATACAAAAATAAAAGATTGGGAAGTCGTAGCGGTAAATACTATAATTCTACCTGAAGATTAGAAAAAGCATAAACGACAATAAACGTTTATTGATGAGCAACGGAACGTCAGTCAATCGAAAAGTTGTCAGTCAGTTTGACATTAACATAATATATTTTAAAATCGCAATTTTATTTGTTGTTTGTTTTTCCGATGTCTCAGCTATAGAATAGAATACAGCGGTAATATTCGAGCGCATTCAGAATAAGTTCACGCGCCATCTGTACAAGAAACTGTATGGGGTGTATCCGTTCTACCTACATGGATCCCACTCTGTTTGTTCTGGGCATGGTTGGCAATGATCAACTGTATATGAGACGGGAGTTTGCACTGGTCGTCTCCTTGGTGAAGGTGATTCGTGGAATGGAGAATCACCCGGAAGTATTGCAGCGCTTGAGTGTGTGTACCGGACCGCTTCGTGCGGCGGCGGCGAAGCCCGCACCTACAGCGAGAACAAATTTGCTCGCCAAAGCACCTCTTACAAGAGCTCTCCACACCACCAACTTCTTCAAAATCAGACTGACGTGTTTATGTGTTTTTAATAATGTAATGTGTTGCAATTTTTGTTTAGTTTAAGTTCTAAGTTGTCGCATTAGAGTAAACCCTGTAATGATACTTCATGGTTTTAAATAAATAAATGAAAACGAGAATATTATAATCGTTATTTATTGATTCCAGTATTACAGATATTGGTAAAAGTGTACTTAGTACACAAAAACTATAAAACCGAAAGAAAAAAAGTTTAAGCGTCAGCTTATGCTTAGCAATCCAAAAGAATTACTGAGCGCTGGTCTTCAGCTTAAATCCTTGACCCCCGTTTACAAGTAAAGTACAGAAAAAAAAACAGCCACTCGATACATCACAATCACAATTACAAATTTTGAGGACAGATTTTGTTCGTCTTCGATGTCACTACTATCCCAGTCCGATAGCTGAGCTAATACTTCAAGATCGCTATCACTATCACTTGAAAATATTTCCATTTTCACAGATTTCTCAGTACAATCCGTAAAAATTTGGGGATCGCGATTATAGATCAAAAACGTCGAAAATCGATTTGTCAAAACCAGAGATCGGTTATAGAAAACGCATAACTGTCACTTTCATATAAATACCAATCTAAAATCTCGATCCGCCCTCCCAAAGATAGATTGAAGAAAAAGATCGAGAAAACGATCCATGGATCGGTTATAGAAACACTAAAAGTTGAAAATGGATTCAAATGTCAATCTCGATCCGTAAATTAGGGATTGAGATCGAATATAGAAAGCGGCCGTAAGTCAACTTAAAGTTCCTAGCGCCCCCTCTCAATACCCACCGCGCCTTTGTAGGGGCAGGTAAAGCTTTGTTCGAAGTACTAGATCAATACTGCTAGACTATTTAACGGCGAACTCCTCATGTAATATTTCACGCGGAGTGCACTCTTTTTATTACAGAATCTTCTAAACGATTATTACTAAAACTGTGATATTAGATATTTTCCATTAATCGATCAATTCTGCCTATCGCTCCTCCAAGTAACTTTTTTGGGCAGGAATAAATTAATACACAGATTTTTTAATTGAGTTATGTAAACGAAATTCACGTTTTATAAAAGCAATGACAAAATAGAACAGACGCCACGGATTTTCAATTACTATTTAGACTTTACATGGTGCTCTAGAATATAATTTAAGCGTGTACAGAGTGTTCATAATTTACTCCAAGCAAACACCGACAGCAAAAGATTTGTTTTTTTTTACAAAATAGGTAATCTCAATTCCCCTGATTCATAGAAATCTAACTTGGAGACGCGGCTAAGGCCAAGGCTGCAGGAGCGAGCATTTGTTTTGAAACTGGAAGAGTGAAACCTACCGATGCCCACATTTTAAAAGTGATACGTGGCAGATTCACTAATAGGCTGAGTAATGACATGAGCCCGCATTATGCAACACGAAGAGGGACTGAATATGTAATTGTTCAGGGAGATGGCTTCCGATTCCGCAGGATGTAAGAAAAATAAAGAGTCTCGAAAATTAATTTTCATTTTCCCCCAAATTATTGAGGAAGTTGAATGTCAATGACAACTCAAAGAGACACAGATTGCTTATTTGTGGTTCAGCCTTAAATACACCGGGGCTTTACTCTCAAATAATTTCGGATAAGTTAATGAGGTCAAACTTCCTATATCAAAAAACAGAACTATGTATAATGGACAAGTTCCCTTAAGTATAGAGGAATCCTAATATCTCGAGAATCAGTCTCAGGCGATCATTTGGGTTTCTCATTTTTCGTTATGCTGCAGTGCCAGGGAAAGTCCAAACGAGGACAAGATAGACGCCTGAAATCGCGGTCAGGGTAAGGTGGCGGGAGGTCGTGCGGAAAGCTGTTCTCTCTCCACCAATCATATGGATGACCCTGACCACTTCTGCACCAAACAAGAGTGATAAAGCAGTGAAGAAGCACACATTACCCTGCTCGTACATAAGTAGACTTTGACTAGCTAAAAAAATAAGCTAGTAATTTAATCCCTACTAATATTATAAATGCGGCAGTAACTCTGTCTGTCTGTCTGTTACGCTTTCACGTCTAAACCACTAAACGGATTTTAATGAAATTTGGTACATAGATAGAGTTGACCTTGAGAAAGAACGTAGGATAGTTTTTATTCCGGACTTTTGAAGAGTTCTCTTGGAAATGCGATATAACCGACCTCGACGCGGTCGAAGCCGCGGGCCAAATGCTAGTTATCATATAATTTTAAGAAAATTTTTGGTTGCATGATTCCCTTCAAAAAGTAAGAACGACAAAAACTCTATAGCCTATACCTCGATCCGCCACTGCGGTGCTGTAGTGCGGTCACTGCCGGTGATGATGTGGCTACGTCCTACTAATATTATAAACACGAAAGTATGTAAGTGTGGCGTGTGCTACCAAAACCGCTAGAGTTTCACACTTTCAGTGTTAGTTAGCCCATTTATTGAGAAAGGCTAGAGCATTTACGGGTATTAAAGCAGTAATAGAATATGTAATAGAAACTGGCAGAAGATGCGGGCACTGTATAAATATAAATCCGACTTAAACAATCTAACTTATTTTTATAAACACACGCAAACAAGGCGCGCGCATAAGCTAGCATTTTACATACAGAACCAATTCAATCATTAAATCATTTGTTGACGTTGACGAGACATGATCCTGTGAATAAACTTGAATGAGATTTGATGAAGCCAGTTTGTTACAACTTATGTTACTCTGACCACTTCAATCAATTACCACAGGCACATTTAGTGTTCAATGTAAAAGTAAACGTGAGCTTATACTATCTGTTTTAAATAACTTACGCGTTTATTTTTATAAGTATCTAGCGATGCGTAATGTACATATGTATACACACGGTACAAATGAATGAGTAAAATTATAATAGTTAAAAACACATAATTTTTCTTCTTAAATACACAAGTAGAGAAACTTGTTCGTGACTACTTCCGGGCGCATGGTTGTGAAGATATGAATCACTCATTTTAATGCTAAAGGTGTTTTAAAGGAAACCGTTAAAAAATATACTTTAAAAATCTGAACAAAATGCGTCCTGTTTAGTGTTAAAGTCGAAATAGCATGATAGACAAAAATAATTATGTTCCTTGCATGGAGACACAAACGTGTTGTGAAAAACGTTAGGTAAGTATCACAAATGACCCACACCCCGTAGTTAAATTACATTAAAATCTCATCAATAGCAACTAGTCACTATAGGTTCAATCCAAATATTTTCAGTAATCAATCTATACTAACACAACATTGAATGTGCGCTGTCGAGTCTTCCCCCTATCCAGGTTCCATTGTTGGCCTGCCAAAATATGATTACTGATCGGCACGATTAGAAACAAATTCGAGTAATAAGAAATAAACCAAACACTTACTTGTTTTTATTTTAATGATCGGGCAAAACTGCGGTACTGACGCGACATCTTCAACTCCGCGAATGTTTATCATTAGAACTAAATACAAGTCAGCCATGTTTGGATGTTTCTCGGCACTAGAATCGACTTCAGGTATCTACGGTACCTATTGTACTATTGTATAGTCTGCGCATGCGCGAGCTCACCCCTGTCTAGACGGTCACCGCACCAGACGTTGCTCGCCCCCTCGGATAGGGGAGACTAGACTCTTCACGGGAGAAAATCTAAATCAATAAAGCTAGAATACCGAGGGCTAACGCTTCACCCCTGTTTATTTGGATGCGTGGAATCACTGCCAATTAATTACTAAATTAGAGTAATTATTTTATACCTTAATTTTTATCTTAACTCCCATTTTCATCTGGAAAATATGTTATTTGTGCAAATATTGTCTTGTTATTCAAGTCTTTTTATATTAATTGGAGTTAAAAAATACTGAGCATAGTAAAATAGAGAACACTGATTATTTTACAGATTTTAATGTAATGCAACTTTGCTTTACTTGCAAGCGCTGGCTGAACCATGCGAGATAGATCAGAATAATGTATTACTGTAGTGAGTATCTTAAAAGTTCTACAAATAAGTACGCGAGATCATAACGGCTATGTTTTAAGTATCACCCACTATACCTTTTTTTATTTATGTTTACAAAACATTTATTTGTGATGGTGTTTTATATGGTGTACTAACTGTCCCAGTAAACGTTGGTATACTATATGAAAAAAGTGTATGAATAAAAAACAGATATCCTATCCTCAGACCTACCCAATATGCACACAATATTTCATGAGAATCGGTAAAGCCGTTTCGGAGAAGTTCAATTACGTAAAACGTACAAGGAGAATTAAATATTTTATAAATAATCGTTACAAGTATTCAATACTAGATTCCGACAGCGACTTTGTCCGCGTGGAATAATGATTTCGGACTAACGCTATCTTTAACTGCAACTCAACTTATGATGTGCAAGTACTGGGTCTTGTAATGTCATAACATGTAGATTGTAGATTATTCTCAAAATAATTAAAGTCATGTTATTTTAAAGCACTTGTTTGTAAACCTAGTCCTACGTGCATTTTGCTGGGATGTTATTTTAACAATGCGATATTTCCAAAAATATTAATTTAAGATAAATTATGTTAACTGCAACTTTGTTTATTATTAAATAGTTGTGATGAAATACGTATTTATTTGGATGAATAGAACATTATAGAACATTAAACAAAACACCATCGCAAATAATGCATCATAATGGAACCAATTTGCTTAGCATAAAACGGATATAGTGAGCTGATCTTAGATGGATGTTTATTTTCTAGGATCGAGATAATTGATTGTCATTCTTTTACAGTACAAATACAAATAAATTTCATTTAGTTTAAATGCTGTTCTAGCTTCAATCGACATTAATGTTATAAAAAATAAGTATTTGATTTTCAAATTGTATCGATTAGACTCTAAAAGCTATGTTTATAAGTTCTAAATTTGCACATGCGCACCGTCACGCCACCCCGTTCGACGGGCATATCGGGGGAGGGGAGCAGTGAGGAGGGTGTGGCTACAACGTCCGCAATGCAGTAATTCTACCTTCCCCCCCAAATGCGGGAGGAAAGCCTTTATACGAGAGCACTAGATCAATACAGGTACAAATCTTCTGGGACAAAAACCGTAGGCTAAATCATGACTTAGGTGTAAATCTAACTGGCTGACAAAGGAGTTTACATATGAAAAATTGAAAGGAATAAAACTAAAGAACTAAAAAAGTATCGCTTAATAATAATATAATAATATTAGGCTTCGCTCACCACGAAAAAATTGTTCTCTATTCCTGTTCTTTAATCATAGAACAATGTACCTACTACG
Organism: Trichoplusia ni; assembly: GCF_003590095.1. Lineage (NCBI taxonomy): Eukaryota > Metazoa > Arthropoda > Insecta > Lepidoptera > Noctuidae > Trichoplusia > Trichoplusia ni. Next base: position 26,743 of record NW_020799844.1, read on the forward strand.
TGAGTATTTAAAAAAGATCACTAACCTGCGTTTTATTTTCAGACCGCGAAACAGGAGTAAATACTTCTGGCACTTCACACACATTCTACCGTTTACTTTTACTTCTGGAGCTCTACACGTAATGTTAACTCAACACAACTAGATGCTTCAGTGTCCTCGCATCGACTGAAAGCGCTCTAACAGGGTGCAGCCCGGGGCCGTTTGCACATGCGCGCTGTCACGCCGCCCGGATCGTCGGGCAAATGGAGGGACAAGGGCGGGAGGGGGACAGGAACGGGGGGGGCAGTGTGAAGGGACAAGGTGTGGCTATAGCGTCAGCAATGTAGTAATGTACATGCGCACTCGATAGAATTGAAAATTATAATGCGGATAACCGAAAATGAAACCAATTTCGAGAAGTGGACTTATGATGCCAGACGTAACACAATGGTGGCCAAGGCACGGCAAAAGAAGAGTCGGTCGTCCGGGAGCAAGATAGTACCGCGAAATTGAATCGCAGAAATTGGCACGAGAAAGGGAAGGCCTATGCCCAGCAGTGAGAGGATAAAGGCTGTTGCTGATGATAATGAAGAGTCCACCACATTTTTCCAAGTGATATCACTTTCAAAACATTAGAAAAATTATTGTTATTATTTCAAACCATAGGAGAAACGTACAAGGATAGAGAACATCCGGACAAAGCACATGATACTGGCGCAGGGTATGTGGGGGTGACGCATTTCGCAATGCAGCAGTGCACATGCGCCTTTGGGGGATTCAACATTATAGAATCTTTAGAGTACATAGGTGTACTAAAATAATTAAAATTGCAGTCGCTAGCCAAAGTTTAACAATAACTTATGCACAAAACATTATTTTACAACTACACTTCCCACAATCCAACATCCAAAATTGAAAATTTACAAAGAGTTCAACGCGCTTCACGTCCTCGCAGAACCTACTAGACTAACTCGGCCAAAACCAAAAAAACTACATTTTGACTAACCTGCTTCTAGGAACTGCTTCTCGAAGCAGCGCCGCGTTCTCTGCCATAACCAAAAATCACTAGAGCTTTATACAAGATACAAGACTAAGAGCACGACGGGATGCTACAGAGCGGCTGCGATGACTGAACTCATATAGTCGGCTAGGGCGTGGTGCGGTGCACTATGCACATGCGCGCTGTCACGCCACCCTGTGCCACGATCGTCGAGGGAGGAGCGATAGGGGGACAGGAACACGCGGGGGAGGGCAGTGTGGAGGGAGAGGAGGTGTGGCTATAACGTCCGCAATGCAGTGATGCTGCACTCCCCTCCCCCCTCATGCGGGAGTAAAGCCTTTATACGAGACAAAGACCGTAGCACCAGGTGCTAGAAGAATAGATTTAAGGGGTTATTTACAGTGCCATAAGAAATAACCTACATAATCAACAATTTGTTGGTCGTCAAGCTGTCTTAAGTATAGCAAAGAAATTTGCCACGAATTTATATCGTTAGGAGCAAATTTTACTAGCTGACAAAGGACTTAACATATGGAAAATCTCAGGAATTAATGAAACGAAAATTTAAAAAGTAACACTTTTAAAAATACCTACAAGGCTTCCCTCACCACCTAAAAATTGTACTCTGTTCCTGCTCTAATCATAGAATGATGTACCTACAATATGAGTGGTTAAAAAAATATCACTAACCTGCGTTTTATTTTCAGACCGCGTAACAGGAGTAAATACTTTTGGCACTTCACACACATTCTACCGTTTATTTTTACTTCTGCAGCTCTACACGTAATGTCAACCCAACACAACTAGAGGCTTCAGTGTACTCGCGTCGACTGAAAGCGCTCTAACAGGGTGCGGCCCGGGGCAGTTTGCACATGCGCGCTGTCACGCCGCCCGGATCGTCAGGCAAATAGGAGGGACGAGTGCGGTAGGGGGACAGGAACGTGGGGGGGAGGGCAGTGTGGAGGACAAGGTGTGGCTACAACGTCCGCAATGCAGTTATGCACATGCGCACTCGACAGGTTTCAGAATTCTAGAATAGTCTTAAAACTAACGTAAGCCTCCCCTCCCAACCCTGTCTTGTGAGCTACATTGCTGATTGGAAGTACAATTTCATAGAGCCTGAGTATTTTTTTAGACGCTTCTTTTACTACCACCGCGTTATTAAATTTTATACTGAACCTAAAATCTAAATTATAACATTGTTTGTATACTTGTATACGTGTCACGGGTTCTTTCCTTGAGCAGAACTCCTTAGAGTCCGGGTGTCTTTTGGGCATGTAATGTGACATTAAGAAAAGTTCCTAACCCCGGAAGTAGTTTTTATCAAATTCAAATAGAAAGTACAATTAAGGAGTAGAAAATGTGGTCGAATCCATTCATAAATAATAAAGAATATTACCAAGAGATTAAATTGTTAGGAAGTATTGTAGCAGTGGGACTCAGTGATAAAAAATTGTAGGCGTTTAAAATTATATTTCCTACTAGCTACTGCCCGTGGCTGAGCCCGCGTGGTCGTCATTATTTTGTTGCGGTGTCATGTTAAAACAGTGATCTTCACTGAAATTAAATTTGGTGCACTGCAATTTTATCTAAGATTAGCCGTTGACATATTCTCCCCGGTTTCATAAAATTTCTCATTGCTGCTATGCTTCTATGTTATAGCTTTACATTGTTAAAACAATTTAATAACCAGTAAAGTCACTTTAAAGCACAAAACAAAAATCTTCTTTTTTAATATTTGTTAAGAAGCATAGATGAACTATTTTTCTGATAACCTTCCTAACTACCTAGCCTACTAAATAAACGCCTCGCTAGACTCTCTTTCATCATAACAACAACTAGTTTAGAAATAAAATTCCATTGGAAGAAAAAATAAGTAACGTGTTATGCATATAACGTAACGCCAAATAGGCACATAATTAATGATGCGATGTACAGCTGCGATGAAAAGTCGACATTTTTTTAAAGTATATTTTATTAATCTTAACTCATATCAAAGTTAGAAACATCTGAATTGTCACTCAATTCGTTATCTGAATCGGTGACTGATATCGTTACTGATGACTCGATTCAATTATCAATATGGATATCACGATCCCAATCAGACATAATGTCCCTTCTTGTCTTATTCACGACCTTCGATTTTAATTTAATATTACAATTATTTTTATAACAGTAAAAAAGGGAATGTGATTTTAGCTGTAAAAAAACGTTATCGATAAAAATTACTTGCATGACTTTACATCCTTAGCCATGCGATACTGATTGATTTCAACGTCATACTGACAACTGTCAACCGCACCATGCTACAGCGCACAAACGGCTTAGGCTTCCACTACGATTTTTTAAAGCAGGTAGTTATAAAAAAACCGTAGAATAAACACTAAAATTTATTTAACAAAAAACTAGATCTAAAAAAACATTCTAAGATTTTATTCAATCAGGGCAGCCGCTTAGCCATTAGTTCCTTTTGCTCTCAAAAACCGCGGTAGATAGCGACGGTGTTGTCTAAGCCTTAAAATAAACTGTTTTCGCTGCAGGAGTTATGCAAGCATCTATAGTAATATGATAAAGCTTAAGAGTCTGTTTGTTAGTTTATAATGCAAGAAATGTTAGTCCGATGTAAAAATAATATTTTTATGTTACACGTAGACAGCCCAGTTATAGAGGAAGGCCGTTCCATACCATAACGCTATTATTAGGAGCAGCGCAGCAATGAAAAATATCACGAAACCCGTTATACTTAGGTAAGAGTTATTTAAGAAAGTCTGCGACAGGATGTCTACTATCTTTTAAGTTTACAAATTTAGATCAAAGATTATTATGGCATAAAATTAATGAAAAAAGGTGCCAATCTTTATAAAAAAAAAATACGCTCTGCGGTACAGTTATTTAATTTGAACATGCTTTCCCTTCACTTTATTAAATTTCAGGGAATGTCTATCCGCGTGGACTTCTATTTACAACGCGGTGTTTCAGGTTCAGCAGTTTTAAGCAAATTTCAAAAACCTAGTACATAAAAAAAGTTTCATATAAATTTTGAGCCCCATTACCCCTTTCCAAACTTTTTTTATTTAAAATAGCTATGTCCTTTCTCAAGCTCTAGAATACATGTACCCAATTTCATTAAAATCGGTTCAGCAGTTTTGGCGTGAAAGTGACACAGACAGAAAGACGGAAATAATTTCGCATTTGTAATATTAGTACGGATGGAACTCTAAAATACACTCACCGGCACAATTAGGGGAACACAAAAAAGCTTGTTTTTACCGAACATTGTTGGATATTCACCCAAGTCTTGTTGGAACTATTTTGACAAGAATTGATGTTTTTTTAAGAGTTTGGCTACTTAACATTTTTTATTCATACTAAAAGAACTTTAGTGGATGTTGCGAAAGGGAACTGCGGGTCATTTCACTTTTTACTTTTGTATAGTGCACTTTGTTCTGATACAAAATGAGTGTTCTACCAGCAACTTCTGCGGCCAGGGTAGTAACCAACATCGAGGAAGGGTTCAGCTATCGCGCAATGGGTGAATCGACATTGGTGATTTCAACGTTATACGGAGACTGGACCGTACGGGCGCATACGAGGACAGGGCAGAAATCGAGCAACTAGCGCTTTAGATGACCGTTTCTTGGTCATGCAGACTTTACGAAATCATCGGCAAGCAGCTGAACAGCTGCGAAATCGTTTCCTTCTGCGAAACTTCCGTTCCGTAACGTGAACGTTAGTCAAAGGACTGTTCGAAGACGGTTAAATGAAATTGGCTTAAATTCTTACATGCTAGCAAAGGCTACAAAACTCGAGGTAGCTCATCGTGTAGCAAGATTGTCATTCGCTCGAGAGCACCGAGATTGGGCAAGTGTGTGGGGCCGTGTTTTGTTCAGTGACCAGAGCCGATTTTGTTTAAATTTCGTTAATTCGAAGGAAAGAATGTATAGATATCGAGGGGAACGATATCACATAGCAAGGTTCTCTGAAACCGTGCGGTATGGTAGAGGGTCAGTGATGGTATGGGGTGCATATGTTTGGAAACCCGCACGGAGCTAGAGGTCATTAGTAATGGATGGCTATCTTATATCGCCATGTCATTTTTTTGCCAAATTTATAGGCGAAAATTTCGTTTTCATGCATGATAACGCACGGCTACACACTGCGCACACAGTGAGTGACTGCCTTTACGTAGGCATGACCCAGATGAGCTAGCTAGGAACAACCTGGGCAGAAAGGTTTGCCAAGGAAATCCAAAAAGCCTCTCAATGTTTCATTTTTGTATTTTTTGTTAAATTCGTCAAGAATAAATATTATGGAAGTTACTAAAGCATTAATTTTAGAAAGTTTGAGTGCAACTACTTTTTGTATATCTAAAACAATATGTACAACTTAAGTTGGCAAAGCAAATTTTTTGTGTTCCCCTAATTGTGCCGCTGTTTGTATCATACCGATTTCAAAAGATCCGGCTTCATATCTTTATAAAGATGCGGACGAAGGCGCGCGCAACAACTTGTACCATATAAATACTTCAATCTTTACTAAATTTTATTTTTAACTGTGTTGCCTATTTACAATTTTATGATAATCATATAATGATATGTTTTAATATTTATATGTGAAGATAATACAATAAGGTTTAATGAGTACGCAGAGGAGCTCGTGGCTAAGCTATAACCGCATAAGTGAATCGATCACAGGTTAAGCTATGCTTGACGCAGTTGGTCCGTAGATGGGTGACCATCTTTGTCATAACAAAGCACGTTAAATTGTGGGTCCCGGCTGTTATTCCTACATCTTTGATAGTCGTTACAAGGTAGTCAGAAGCTTGAAAAGTCTGACAGCCAGTCTAACCAAGGGGTATCGTGTTGCCCAGGTAACTGGGTTGAGGAGGTCAGATAGGCAGTCGCTCCTTGTAAAACACTGGTACATAGCTGAAACCGGTTAGACTGGTAGCCGACCCCAACATAGTTGGGAAACGGCTAGGCCAATTAAAAAAAGACAACGCAGCAAAATAAATAGAGTGCTCGGATAAAGCAGGCTTCAGGAGATTTGCGAGATTATCGGATTATTTCCTGTAAACTTTAATTTCACGATTTTTTCTTCCAAAACTACTAAACTGATTTTAAAATTGTTTCCACTTTTACAAGTAAGGGACCATTATTTGCAAGACGCATGACCTGATTTGGCAGAGGCAGCGGACGAGTTGAACAATAGTTGATGCGCCGTAAGGTGATATGCGTGACAGGTCTCATATTCCTTGCTACGCAAGTTTTTTACAAATAAACAATAGAGGGAGCAAACTACATAAATTATTACCAAAAAAATAATAATTTTAAATAATTAATAATGGAACAGATATTATTTATGTTATTAACTGTAATATATTTTATTGAATGTTCATTTTAATAAAGATTAAATGATGTCATAAAAATGTCGGATGCATGGAACGGAACTTTGGTCAATAGAGATTGCATCGACATCAAATCGATGAATCGGAGCGTCCATCTTATGATCGTATTGCAAATCGCAATCGTCAAACGTCAGAACGAGTGCATCTGCCTTGTGTGCGGTTTGTGTTTAGTTTTAGTTTTAAGTTTTTGATTTTTTTTTCGAAATTTAGATACATTCTAAGATAAGTTTTTGTTAAGCAGGTTGTTATTGTTTTTTTTCGCGCCTTGCAATGTTTAAAAGCCACAAAAAGAACTTTATTATTATGTATATACAAATTAATCTTTTCTTGGCAATTGAATTAAACAAATCGAAAATCAATAAATCCGATTCCATTTTCTTTACGAACTTATTCGATATTTTTGAAGAATCGTTTCATTTTCGTCAGGCAACTCCACTACGATTGTCAACTATTACCTGTCAATCATATTCATTATCATCTAAGAACGCACGAACTATAAATATGTCCGCGAAGCCGCGGGCAGAAACAAGAAAACAGTTGAATAAGAACTATATTCGAAAACCATAAAATATAAAAATACTGTTTGTATGAGACGTCAAATGAGAAAAAATTGTAACATTTTCTTTTACAGCGTGGTAACAGAATAAAAAAAAGGTATAATTTTTATTTGCTACCGTAGAGTATCCCGTGCAAAGATAGAGGACAGCCAGCGAAACAGACGCTATAGGAGCGAGGGAGGCGTGGGGAGAGAGGGGCGCTGTGGATGGGGAATGAGGTGACGCATTTCGCAATGCAGCAGTGCACATGCGCGTTTAGGGGTCTCAACGTTCTAGAATCTTTAGGATACAAAACGCGTACTAAGAAATGAAAATTGAAGTCGTTAGCCAAAGTTGGATGGAATTATAAAAATCTGCTTATCAATTATTTTTGGACCGAACATTATTTAACAACTACTCTTCCACAATCAGACATTGAAGTGAAAATTAACGAAGAAATCAACGCGATTCGATCACATATCGTACAGCCTACGGACTGGACTCATTTTAAAACAAAGACAAAATAAGAAACAGCATTTTGACTAACCTGCTTCTAGAAACTACATTCTCGAAACAGCGCCGCGTTCTCTGCCATAACCGACAATCACTGGAGCTTTATACAAGATACAAGACTAAGAGCACGACGGGATGGTACAGAGCGGCTGCGATGACTGAACTCATATAGTCGACTAGGGCGTGGTGCGGTGCACTATGCACATGCGCGCTGTCACGCCACCCTGTGCGGCAATCGTCGAGGGAGGAGCGATAGGGGGACAAGAACACGCGGGGGTGGGGCAGTGTGGAGGGAGAGGTGTGGCTATAACGTCCGCAATGCAGTGATGCTGCACTCCCCTCCCCCCTCATGCGGGAGGAAAGCCTTTATACGAGACAAAGACCGTAGCACCAGGTGCTAGAAGCATAGATTTAAGGGGTTATTTACAGTACCATAAGAAATAACCTACATAATCAATAATTTATTGGTCGTCAAGCTGTCTTAAGTACAGCAAAGAAATTTGCAACGAATTTATATCGTTAGGAGCAAATTTTACTAGCTGACAAAGGACTTAACATATGGAAAATCTCAGGAATTAATGAAACGAAAATTTAAAAAGTATCACTTTTAAAAATACCTATAAGGCTTCCCTCACCACCTAAAAATTGTACTCTATTCCTGCTCTAATCATAGAATGATATACCTACAATATGAGTGGTTAAAAAAATATCACTAACCTGCGTTTTATTTTCAGACCGCGTAACAGGAGTAAATACTTCTGGCACTTCACACACATTCTACCGTTTACTTTGACTTCTGGAGCTCTACACGTAATGTTAACTCAACACAGTCCTTGCATCGACTGAAAGCGCTCTAACAGGGTGCGGCCCGAGGCAGTTTGCACATGCGCGCTGTCACGACGCCCGGATCGTCGGGCAAATAGGAGGGAGGAGTGCGGTAGGGGGACAGGAACGTGGGGGGGGGGCAGTGTGGAGGGACAAGGTGTGGCTACAACGTCCGCAATGCAGTTATGCACATGCGCACTCGACAGATTTCAGAATTCTAGAATAGTCTTAACAACTAACGTAAGCCTCCCCTCCCAACCCTGGTCTTGTGAACTACATTGCTGATTGGAAGTACAATTTCATAGGGCCTGAGTATTTTTTTATACGCTTCTTTTACTATAACCAGGTAATTTAATTTTATACTGAACCTAAAATCTATGTGAACAAGAGCTGTTACAATAAAAATAAAAAAAAATAATATGCTAATTAAAGTAAATTAAAAAGTTTTAATATATACCGTTGTTAGTAAATAAAACAAAGCAATTAGGGCCTCTGCTTTGCCAAACCCTGTCCTTGCTCGACCTAACTGTTTCGTAACAACTGTCACTCAACTACAGCTCAGGCTTGCACTACGGTTTTTTGTGCAAGCAGTTAGCTGTAGACCTTAGGACTAGACTAAGATTTCTTTAATAAACAATATGTAGATTAGACGCATGCATTCTAAGATATAATTCAATCAGCCGCTTTCATTAAATACTTTTACTCTCAAAAGCCGCGGTGGTTTGCCGCGGGAACACAGGAATATATACTAATATTATAATACTAAAGAGTCTGTTTGTTGGGTTATTCCAATGCGCAAAACTCAGAAACTGCTAGTCCGATGTAAGAATAATATTTTATGTTATGCGGAGATAGCTCATTTATAGAGGAAGGCCACACCATACCAAAGAATAACGCTATCATCAGGAGCAGAGCAGCAATGAAATATTTCACGAAACCCGTTAAACTTAGGTAAAAGTTATGAACGAAAGTCAGCGACAGGATGTTTTTTATCTTATAAGTTTACCCCTATTTAATGATTTTTATGGCTTAAAATTAATTAAAAAAGGTGTCTATCCTAATAATAAAACAGCTATTTAATATTGAACTTGCTTTCCCTTCACTTTATTTAATTTCAGGGAATGTCTTAGGATATATCACCTATGCACGACTAGCTGTTGCCCGTGACTCCATCCGCGAGGACTTGAATTTACAGCGCGGAACCACCATTCAGCAATATTTAAACCAAATTACAAAGACCAAGTACATAAAAAAAGGTTCTCAAAAAATTCTGCCCTATTACCCCCTTCCAACCCTCTTTTTCCAGTTAACAATAGCCATGTCTTTTTCAAGCTCTAGACAATGTGCACCAAAGAGCTATGGCAGTTTTCGACACATCATTTCGGTCAGAAACTAAAATAAGCGTACCTAAATGAAATCTATCTCGTTTTAAACAGCATGCATCGCTGAATCATATGAAACAGAAACCGCATTTTTAGAAGGCCACGTTTATAATTTATTAGGCTCATAACTATCTGTGCATTGTAGCTTAAAAAAAATTGTGAATTAGTATCAATGACAAAATTATTCATAATGACTTCCGAAGATTATTAATAATTTCAGATGTTAAGCAACCTGGGATATGACTTCAACTTGGATTAATCTAAATCTTATCTAATCTAATCTTATCTTGAAATTCATCCTTTGTAGTGATATATGTATGGTAAAATAAATCAAGTCAAAACGAAACAGCACATTGCATTTTGGCAGCTCGGAATGACAAGGATTTTAGCCAGCGGCCATTATAATGGTCAAAATAAGATTTCAACGCTGCACTTAATTAAAATCTATTTAGTTATAAATAAACAACAAAATGCATTACTTATTTAAATAACAATCAATTAAATCCCTTGTTCTATAGACTTCAAGAAGAACATTCATGAGTTAATTTAGCACAAAACTATTATTTAGCCTTTCAGCCTTGTACAAAACAAAATGGCAGATCCGGAAAAGCAACAATCAGTTATAGTAATTTAATTAATTTTAAACCTGATCGTATCATCGAAAAATTATGAAAAATATTTTATATTTTTGGCACATTTTACATTATGGGACGCTTTTAAATGACTTCAACT
>NW_020799845.1:0-30441 GCF_003590095.1 Trichoplusia ni
TACCTTTAATTTAGGTGATTCAATTTTGGATGAGTAATTGGTTAAATGTTTAATAAGAAACACGTCGAAGCAGTTAATTGTATTCTCTTGGTAATCAAACAGTGGGGCAGCACAGTGGCGGCCGATATTAGGCTGTTTCTATAGCCTTCGTTGGCCTGTAAAGAGCTGTAGCAGTGAACTGAGACCGCTCTGGTTTCGTACAATGAAGTGGACTTGAATCGGCCATACAATGGTACTGAGATCCTGCCGACCGTAGCTGCGAGCTACATAAGCACATATTGTTATGCTCCGGTCACACACATTCGTCCATTGATGACGTAGTACAGAGCATGCTATTTGCGCGGACAAACTAATACGTTAATGGATAGAACATTTACAGTGTCAAAATAATGTATTGGCTGCGATCGTCGAAATAGATAGTCATATCTGTGCCGTTTGCATTGGCTTTCGTTCAATTGAAATTGCAATTTATACAAGTTAATTTAATTAAAACTTGGCTTATTGACTTGTAATCAGTTAGAACATGTGCAATACAGTTCCGGGCAGTGAAAAAGGAAGCTTGTGTAGGTTCCCTTATCTCTAATATACATTTCCGTAGCTGCAAACAAATTTTCCACTTTAATTTGAAATTAAAGAGTTGTTTTGCGCATTGTAAGTTCATTTTATTGACACGTAACAAAGCGCAAGACGGTTTACACACACAAAACAGCGAGCGGTAATGCAGGCGTTAACTGCAACACATTGGCTGGCTCGCTCCCTCCGCGGTGCCGGCCCACTGCTAGCTAGAGCTGTGAATAAGAATGCCAAGCATTTCAGCCGCGAGCGCGCCAAAGACGCCACTCCGTGGTAACATGCTTATAATGCTTTACGATCCGTTCTATTGAATATTCGACGAATTTTGGGTATATGATATCTAAGTTACCAAATAAAGTAAAAAATATTGCCTAATTGTAGTAGATGAATAGTGTTAGTGTTGGTGGTCGAGTGAGCTGAGCTGCGTGCTGGCTGACGTCGACGGCGCGCAACCCTTCGGGCGCGGCGCGGCACTAGTGGCGGGGGGCGCGCGGAGCCCGGCTATCGTACACTTGATGCTATCATAATGATTATTAACATGTGAAGCTGGTGCCAGGCGGCGACGTACGCCGCGCCCCAGATATGTTTGACATAAGTCAGTTATTTTAATACAAGCAATTAGAGGTTCCCACTGGAAGCCGACGAAGTTTTCGATTAGCAGTCTGCGGTTGTCTTTAAGTGGATTTTAAATTGCTCGCCAAATCGATTGGCGGCTAGATTTGTTGGAAACCCTCGGGTTGCGCTTTACGTTCCGTGTTGGTTTTTTGGTTAATGTTCTACGTTAGGGTTATGAGCGGTTTATCGCACGCTATTATTTTAGTGTTATTGGGAAAGTTATCTTCTGTGGATATCTGGCGTTCCTTGTTGTGTTACGTTACTATACATTGATAACTTGTACTGATACTGATAGTACTAGGTGTGTTTAGTTTGACTTTAGAGGGCGTTGTGTAATTGTGATTCTACAGCCTTGGTATTTGCAACCATTATTAAAGTATTGTCCAAGAGCATGTCATAAAATATGAAAAAATCTCAAATTCCTTTATAGACTATTTGACTATCACTAAATAAAATACTTTCAGTAAAAGTATTAACGGATAGATAAACAAATGTGCATGTAAATAAGCTTCTGAATCAATAATGCATTAAAGCGTCTATCAGTAAACAGTGCAGTAATATTCTTGGGCGCCCCCAGAGCCGCGGCCGACATTGATGGAGTGTCGACATTTTAGCTTAGTGTCAGACATTAATTTATACTTATTATGAGGGAAGCTCGACACTACTTGTTGGTATCACTTTGACAGTTTGATCGACTCCAACGCGTTTCACAGTGACTGATAATTAGAATGTGACGGTTTAGTGGTTCAGAATGGGCGAATTTCTTGTCGTACAAATAAACTATGAATTGTAGATAGCATGGATAAGTATCTATGTGACTGTACTGACTGTACAGAGGGTGTAAGGTGCAAGGTATTAGGTTAGCGGCGCCTTTGAATAATTTATTGACTAATTTACGGTCTTGATTTTTTCCCTTCTACAATCACAGTAAAACTTTTTAAAACGAGCCGCGAAGGTAAACGTGACATTGAAAAAGCCACACGACGGCGGCGCTTGTGTGAACACGCAGCTTTATGCATATTAATCTGAGCCATCGGACATCCGCTGCGTTTTGATCGAAATTGAATAAATCGCGATGAAGACAACGCATTTAATAAATCCAAGACCGAAATAAATAAAAGTGAGAAACCAATCGAAATAAATGTTGCAACCAACGCCAATATTAACGGTACTTGTTTGTTTCGAAAACATTTTTCAATAACGTTTCATATCAATTCCGGATTCGGCTTTAAAAAGTCAAATCGTTACATAGCCGAGTGTTTGCCGTGGACTGTTGCTTTATTTTGTTGTTAGTTATGAAATTTATTTAAAATATTTGTAAGTGAAATTGAAAAAGTGCCCGTTTGTTTGCTGGGGTCGTTCGGCGCGAATATGTTACTCAATTAACGCCTGTTCCTGCTGTGTATATTTATCATTTATTCACTTCATAATTCTGGAGTCAGGGAAAATTAAAAGTGTAGTAGATTTTTTTAGATTCTGTTAGATTTCTATTTAATCACTCTTAATTAGTGAATGCCTGGAATAGCTAGATTATCTTAATATATATAAATCTCGTGTCACTATTTTTGTCCTCAATGGACTCCTAAACCACTTAACCGATTATAATAAAATTCGCACACCATGTGCAGTTTGATCCAACTTGAGAGATAGGATAGTTTAAATCTCAAGTTATAGTCGCAATTTCTTCTAACCACGAGGATGAAGTCGCGGGCAACAGCTAGTATTATTATAAACATATACTCCACTACGCGTTGTTTAGGGTGCTTTCTAGTTTCACATTGCCTAGAATCTTAATAAAAGTTCCTAGTTCGGGCACAATTTATAGGTTTTCCAGGGTATGATGTCGGTTAATCATTTAATCGATTAAAGAACATTTTGTTTCAGTTGAATTAAAATGATTGAAATAATCTTTGAATAATGAATTATGAATGTTCATTAGATATACCAACACTCCTTTAGGCAGTCTGTTTGATATATTTAAAAAAAACAGCTAAGTGTTCAATAAGCCGTGCTTTTATCTGTTTCGAAGGGTCCATAATAATGCACAAAACAAACAAACTAACAACATTGAAGGTTCATTACATCAATTTAATCAAGCTTTTCTGGACATCAAAGAGACAGGGGTGACAGTCAGAGTCCACAACCAGATCTCAAATCACACAAAAGTGCATTCTAAAACGAAACGCCTAAAGGTTATTTTTAAACAAATAATTTATTAACCTAATAAATTTTCGTACCTGAAATTTGACCCTTTCATTTTGCCTTCAGTGCGTTGATCATAGCCCGGGGGCAGTCCAGTCCGAATGCCTGCGACAGGCGTCAAAGGCAAGCTGACCGGAAATCTGGCTAGAGCATTACGACAGATCGTCCATGACAATTGTGAAAACCACGCACACCTGATCTATCAATACTCACTTAATCATTAAAAAATACTAACTAATAAGGATTTCGTTTTAACCTTATTACTAAAATTATTTGGATTGATTATTTATTCATCTACTTGATTATTGATTTCTAAACGAGCAATACTAGTTCCCTAATTATATACCAATTAAATATGATTGTTTAGATCTATTTAGAAATCAAATTTGTATCAATTTCTAAAATGCTAAGCTGCAGTATTTTGTTTTCAATTAGCATGCATAACAAATAGCAACACTTGTTCGAGTACCTACGGCTGGGGTCGTTTCGATCGGTTTACTTACGGTAAGTTCAGGTTTGACCACAAGACTTACAAAGTCAGAGTAAACTTGATAGTTAGGAAACTTTTCCCCGGTTCCTGCTACAATATTGCTAACTAATACACACTCTAAACTTCACATTTCAGCATAAAAGCCAACATCTTTGTTCGCGAAAACCGCGTGCGTCGCACACTCATATCGAAAATATTAGGACGGGGGATAGCAGTGTCGGGCGGGCGATCGACCCTCGCGCCGCCGCCGCCACTTCAACACGCCTAGCGCGCCTTAATGAACTTTGTGTCACTATTCCCCAATACAAGTACACTTTTCTTTGGCACTATCGTGTGTTAGTCGGAACAAAGCGACGCTGTGAAGTCGCACGGAAAGGGTTACCTCTCCTGCTTTTATTGTTCGGCCGGCGTGACTCTTTTTGCAAAGTCAAATAGACTGGTGAAACGCACCAAAGTAGGTTGAGCAACGCTATGACGGAATGTGTGTTCGATGTGGAAAGCTTCGGAGCTAGCTGGCGAAGGGACCGCCCAATAGCGATCCGGTTTTTTTTTCATCAATGGCTACAAAATGAAATGATTACTTACTTAAGTTTCTTTTTTACTCAGATCATGTCTGAATAGCCTGAATCATGAATCTGTTATAGAAAAAAAGGATTCCGAATAATCGCAAAACTTAATTATTAATTAATAATGAAATTTCAAAAATGCCACCCATCATAAGATTTAATTATCGAAGCTGCAAAGGCTTCGTTTAACTCTGCTTAGTGCTATGAGACCATTACACTACACCGCCAAAAATCTGGGAA
Source organism: Trichoplusia ni (assembly GCF_003590095.1). Taxonomy (NCBI): domain Eukaryota; kingdom Metazoa; phylum Arthropoda; class Insecta; order Lepidoptera; family Noctuidae; genus Trichoplusia; species Trichoplusia ni. Next base: position 4,687 of record NW_020799845.1, read on the forward strand.
GCTTTGCAAATTTGATTAGCGTCCGAAAAGGCGGTTCAAACCGAATTCCATATTGTACTTAGTATTTTCGAGTGGAGAGCATGATGCGAGGACGGTTTTTAGCAAGCACTTCCTGTGATTACGTCTATACAGCCGCACCTGTATCGATAATTCAGTTAAAGGGGCGAGAGTGAGCTTGTCAGCTCATATTAAGACTGAAAGGCGTATAGTGCGTACTATTTCTTTTTCTATCCCTGCCCATAAAATGTATGCGGTGTGGGCATTTTTTTACATATGCACTCAATTTTTTTCTATTCGCAAAGTCGATATTATAAGATTTCAACAACTTCGTAATAGATACAATAAGGCAATAATACAATAAATGCTACTCATAACGGGAATTAGTCGTTTCCATAAATGTCCGAAGGTAGAATAATTCAATTTGGTTTGAGTGAAGCTCGCAGCCTAGTGTCTAGCTATACGTCATTGCACCATAACAAGTTGTACCTCGAAGCGCGAATTCTAATTACCACAGAATAATATCCACTGTAGGAATCGATCTAACGGCGGTCTGTGCCCCCCCACCCAAACCTGGGGCCTAGTGCCTGGGCTACCCACCACCCCACAATGCAGGCCGAACCGAGCCTATAACTATACCTAGATTACAAGTCATTGTTAATCATTTGTTAATGTTGAAATCACGCTTTAGATTGTATTACGGGAACCTGCAAAGCTATTCGTTCTGAGAATCTTAAAAACTTTTAGAAATGTCTAAATTAATTGGTTTTCAATGTGCACCTGAAGCAAACGACTCGTTTCCAATATTCACAATTTTATTCTCTAACTTTATTTCCAGCTTAACATTTTTGCAACAGACATGAGTGACGCACTTTTTAACTTTCGTTGTTTTCAGGAAAATATCATATTCTGGCTGAGCGACCGGAAGCCGGATCCCGATACACTTTTAATTAAAAATCATTCTTTGAGATCCCTGTTCCTAGTATATTGATTGCTTGTCGAAACGTGTTTTAACCCTAAAATGTGAAAGATATTTGGTTTGAGAAGTGGGATCGGTTGTGTTGTTCGACGGTTCTATATTTCAGATGCGTTTGACAATCGTGTTCAACTTAATTAATGAATTGGATTACCGTCGTGCCTACTCGCTCACACATTTATTCGTGTATTGTTTGCTTCTCCAGTAGGGAGTGTTGGGAAGATTCATTAAGACTTTTTTTCTATAAAGACAAGAGATTTAGAATGAAATTCCAGTCTTAAATATTAAGACATTATAGTTCGAAATTTTACATAGCGAGCACTGTGATTTATTACTAGGTACGATATTATTGGCAAACATACTATGATTTCTGACTTCCTAAGAAAACTACATTTCGACATTAAGGCGCCGAGCATCATCATCTTGCTATTAAAATCATTTTGCGTTTGCATCATTCAGAATTTAAGTATAAAAATAACTTTATAGTAATCTATTTTGACATTCAGACTGAATCTAGGCCTCAGCTTAAAGTTGAGCCTCAAAAGTCGCTACAATCCCAGGAACAAATATTTGTGCGCCCTACAGACATGTTGTTTCGAGTGTCGCTTGTTTGTTTAGCGCAGGTTTGTGTGTGCTGTGTACTTTAAACTAGGAGGTGGAAGGAAGAGGCATTCGGGATAATCGCGCGTGACGCTATTACGGCGATTCTTAACTTATTACCTATCTGATTTACGTCAATAAATTTAAAATAAAAATATGTTTACTATACAAAAAAGAAAGAATTGTAACTAGTTTAAAATATGTCCTTTATAGAAGTGAGTTTTGCGATCGTGTAGAGGCACTTCCCTCTGTATATCTATGATCCATGAGCGTGTAGTTGGATTCGCGACGCAGGTGGGACCGAGAGCCGTTGTTTAAAAACAATTGAATCACATACTTTTCTTTTGCGAAACGGTCCCAACTAACAGATTAGTTTGATAAATTGGCGAATCAAATTAAAACAAAGAATATTTTACGTTACTGATTCGCACTTGACCGGTTTCATTTAAATATTATTTTCGGGTATATTAAGATAGGTGTCTGTATAGACCAATAAAATTGTTGACGTCATCAGGATATTATAATGCAAATTCTTAAGATAAATGCGTATAACACTGATTGCTTTTCGGGTTTTATTTTCACAAGTACAGTAATTATAGCATATTTGTAAAAGACTTACTAGTTAAACAACTAATGAATCTAATTACTTCGTGGGTAAAATAAATGTGGTATTGTTATTAGTAGTTCCGTAGCAGAGAAGCTGTACAGCACTACGAGAATGTCATCTATCCTATAATATCATAGAGTCAAAGATGGAGAATACCAACATTAACATAGTTCATAGTAATGCAGACTTCCATGCCAGTTCACATTCATTAAAATGCAAGGTTTTGTTCAATAAAGAATAATGTAATTATCATGCATTCGCAACTTTTTGCTTACATTATTCAAAACCATTTCTTTGCAGAAAATGAGTGAAGGAACCGTGGACGGTGAACTACGACTGACTATACAATGATATAGTTCTACTTGTATTGTAAGCAAGGGAACTATTTAATATTAAATTATTACTTTAAAGGAAAGTCAATACAATTGTCTTTAATAGCTACAACTACAGGCCGAAGTGGACTTGTCGAGTATTCCTGTGTGTCATTATCCTGAGTCGTTAGTTTCCAAGTTAAACTTTTTTAATAAAGCATTTATGTTTCAGTCTAGTGAGCTGCATAAGTCTAGTCTAATAGGCCTGGAAACTACACGGTCAGGGCTTGAAACAACGACCACTCATTGACATACGCGGGCTGAATACAGACTATATAATAAAATAATGTGTGAGGTTAGTGCACGGTGAGTAGTTACGTTGAAAACTCAGCTATTACATGCAATAAGACAATTTGTCTTAGTTCGTTACACCACGGGAGCGGTACATATGTAGTGAGTTCACTCCTGCCCATATTGTTTCGCTGACCTTTTTGTAAAGAACATTTTGTTTTGTTGTTTGCTTTATAAAGTTGTAAGCTTTTTAGAGAACTTTTTATTTTTATAGTTGTAATTAATTTGGCGCCTTGAACTAAAACCATAAGATCGTTTTTTTTTAATACAAACGTTGTTAAAACCTATCATTAATTAGGAATTGAAATAGTAAACAATAATGTTTTTCAAACAATCTAAGTATCAATAAATAAACAGCTAAGTCAATAATAAATAAACCGAGCGTTTTAATCTGGTTCAATCTAGTTTTGAAGGTCACCATCAGCTGATGCACCGGCTATCATGTAATAAGACGAAGCTAAGTGGAAAATTGGATCGGCGCTGGCCTGACCATCGGCTGCGGGCTAATTTATATATCGATAGGTACCAAGCGTAACCTTGTCACTTTAACTTTACCCGACTTATCCGACGCTACTGCCTGAATAAATGACTACAGACTGTTCGTAGTATTACTGTTATTGAAGTTCACAATTCAATTATTGAATTATATTTCATTGAATCCCTATTTTATAAAAGTAAAATAGGGACTTTTGCTATTTTAAAGAAGCTACCTTTTGCTTGTAAAATAATGACAAAATCATGCTTGAAAAACTTCAAAACAAAATTCCATTTCGAATATTAAATAAAGAACTCGTTATGCAATTGCCTTGACATCAAATTACACCTCAGTAAAAATATTTGCAATATTAGGTCTTTAAATGGTAGATGGTTATTTATCCATTAATTATTCTAACCACTGTTTGTTTTCCAGCTAAACAAGAGTTTATAGGACTCACGCCATCAAGTCTTTATCGTTAAACGAATGTTTAAAAATTGAATTGAATTGTACACTGTGGGAACATCGGGAACTGCTGGAATGTCATTTAAAGTTTGCTTTTCGCAGTACTTTCATAACACACAGCTACTTGAGAAACGGCTGAGAAATGACAGGTTGCAAAAAATGAGCTGTTTTGGACAGTAATAGTTAACGAGACACCTGTGAGTGAGCGAGCCGGGGCCGGGGTGAGGGCATGACCTCCGGTGGCGTCACGAGAGCGAGCGCCCGTCGACGCCGCAAATCCTAAGCAAGACATTTTGTGTCCGACCCTTGTGTCTCTTTGTGGACGCAATCAGCGGCCGGTGGCGCACCCACTGCCCAGCAATTATTCAAAATACATCGGGCAATATTAGATAGGTGGGCGGCCGATGCGTTTTGCATTGCGAATCAGTCCGACTTTGTGCGGCCTGCCCTGGGGAGCTGTAGTGTTTATGCGTGAACGTCACAGGCAGATTGTGGATTCTGCCTTTTGCTGAATTATCCGTGCGCTTGGGGATTCCGTTCACTGTCGGCTGCCACATCTGAGCACAACGATGCTTTATAGTAATGTGTGCGAATTTAGTGCATCGCGATTTATTTTGTCTATGGGGATCGATGTGGTAGTGGCAACACGAGGTGGGTGGTGGACCGGGGGGAGTGTTAAGACACGTAACGAGCGCGTTTGTGCCGCGTTAAAAGTTCAAGTGACGTCACAATTGGGTACTGCTTTGTTGTGAACTGTGTTCTGACTGAGGGGCGTCACTTTAATATCAGTCAATCGATATCACAGACATTTCACCCTGTACTTAACGACAGATATACGAGAATATCGATTGGTATAAGTGGGAAATTACGGACTCCTTACTGCAAATTAGCGCAATTGCGTAGCAGTTTAGCACCACCGTTATAAAATATTATATAAAAACGTGCGATCGATATATTCAATACGACAATCTCATGTTACTGTGATTTTTAACAAGTGAATGACTAAATGAAGTTAACTGTGTGTTTCACAGGCCACCGTGAAAAGTTACAAGCTTATACAGTTAAATTTTACCATGACTTAAAGTTAATATATACTACAAGATTAATTAACGTACCAGTTTTTAACGAAAACGTTAGCAACAACATTATTAAAATGCTAATAAACCATCTCAAATTTCAAAATAAACAGTAACTGAAATACGATCTCCATCACACGCGCCAAAAATAAAAATACAAATGGAAGCTGCAATACGAGTCTAATGAAACAAATATAATCCGCGTTAACCAATCTTAAAAAGTAAAAAACTCAATTTTCACGGACACCTAAATTAGCCTCTAAATAATACTGTCAACCCTAAAATACCCGAACGGATCCGAAAATAAAACAAAGCCCGAGTCCTTTAAATACACATCCGAGACACACTTCCCACCTGTTTACAGAAATTCGAAAAACAAAATTAGATCAAGGTCGGATCCCGGGGAAGGTCAAGAGTCCCGTGTCCCGCGTCCCACCCCCCGGCTCCTACACTGCGGGATTATCTAAGCCACACACGTATTTCGGGGTTAAGCCCCAATGCTCTTTTTGTGGATTTTATTTAAATGAGAGCTAATGGTGACCGTAGACTAATTGAAATTTAGAACCGACTTTTTATTTTATATTTAAAACTCATTATATTCACATACTTTGCAACTGAGTGTTTTTTTTTAAGTGAGTAGTTTATTAGTATGAAGACGGTGGTCTTGGTAATACATCAAAGCGTGTCGAAGGGAAATAGGACACAGAGTCTCGACCTGATTGGCTTAGCCGCTAAGTGCTTGGACTCTCAGCATTGGCGGTCAGTTTTATTAAATCATGTTCTATTGAGTTCAAAGAAGTAGCTTCATTATCTTGAGATTTCATCGTGGACCTATTATATCAGAAAGCTACCTACTTGAGAATCTAATGTTGAAACAAAACATGATAAAATCATTACAATACATTTTAGGTATATTATATTTTAACTTTTATTGCGACTTACCTAACACAAATTTCAGACTCTTTCCAAGTGTAGGTACATTTAGTACAGTGCGAAATGAAGTCAACAACAGTCAGTGGGGTCGTCAATCAAATTAGTGTGCTTTCGTAAATGGGTGAAGGGAGATAATATACAAGTACCACTATAATATACCTTCGTACACTTGTGTAATGAAGTGCAGGCAATCACTACTGCAGCTGTGTATTCACAATAACGCTGGTACAGAGTACAGTAGGAGTACACACAATGTGCCGCCGAAAACATGCTGTAAGTGTGTTTAGTGTATGGGAAATGAACCGACACCTTTGGCAATCGGTGTTGACAGGTGCACAACACACTGTCAAAGGCCCCGGATATGGCTGCGCACGTGGGCGCCCGCCAAAAATACAGACGTCGCACCAACTCATACACACTATAGTCATTCAGCTCTACGTACTCGTAGAGTGCAGTTTTCTTTTGAGTCATCTTCAATTCATATGGTTTTGTTTACTATCTGTATTTTAACTTAAAATTTTACTATTTTTTTAAATAAATAAATTACTGGTGCTAATAAGTTCGACGTAAAAGTTGATTTGTAAACATTCTTTATCGATGTTTCCCTATTGGTGACTTATAAAAATTACCGGATTCCTGATGGAGCTTTTGGGATTCTTTAAGGAATTTCCCCGAGTCTTACATAACTTTGTTTGCCAAATTCAATATTTTCAGTTTGTCCTTCGTGACCTTTTGTCACTTCCACAACACATAAAAAAACTGTTGTTATTTTTTTTCAACACACAATTAAATGACTTTTGATTGATAATAAAAATAGTTTTTCAAAACAATTCCATTTGTAAAAAAAATGTATCATACAAAATGTTTTGTGTCGTGTTTATTCTAGTCTGTATTTCAGGCTGAATTTCAAACATTTTTAATAAACGCTCTGTTATTCATACAAAATTGTGAAAGTACACTTTTCGTGTTTATTTCAGATTTGATTCGCGTACAATTTCAATGTGTTTTTATAACGAGATTTATAAAGCAGTTAAAATCAATTTATTTTGTAATTTCTCAAGAAATGTTACTATGGAACGTGAAAATTGTTCTGGCTTTAAAGATAATTAAACCAATGTATAGTGAAATCTGAAAGAGTAGAATAAGAAACATATTATTATCTGGTCAGTGACGAAATAAAACGTTTTGCATAAAAATAAATCTAATAGAGCAATTGTTATGCGGCTTTCAACGTGTACAGTGGCACTGAGTAAACACCTTCCTACGACTTAAACACTTGTCTGGCGAGCGGGAGCCGCCGCGGGGAGAAATAAGAACCGCGCCAACACCAACTGAAGATGATGTTTCTATATCTGTGATAGCCGACAGAGAAACACCTAGTAACCAACAACACTAAAGCATTCATCAAGTACTTTTAAATTACAAGACGAAACTTTTCTTAAACACATTTCCATTCCCCATTAACTAAACCTAATGTCCGTCCCCGTATTCTATCTGAACATACACAATAATATCGAGCATGAAATCCTTATCAAAGCTCAGTTGTCACGTCGCGACGTACCAGCCCCGGCTTAATGTGCCTATTTCCAAAACGAATTCATGCATTTTAATTGCATATCAAATGAAGCCAAGTCCATTCCGGCCGGCGAGGAGCTGGTGTCTATTAGAATATGAATCATTGACTATACGTTTGATTTTCGTCCGTGCCCTGCGCTGCTTATATCGGTATTCCCTTTGCACAGTTTGTTACGCTACCGAACATTATTTGTACACACTAAGCATGAAATGTTGCCAAGCAAACGTGTACGTAGTATTTGCGCGTAGGTTTAGGAAAGGAGGAGAGGTAGCGTGGTGGGGGTGGCGCGGCGGTCACCCATGTGCCTGCGCCCCCTCCGGCGCCCGCGCCCCGCGCCCCCCGCCCGCGCCCCCGCCTCCCTCGCGGTGCGTGCACGTACGAACCATGAGGAATACCCGCATCGCCCGCTGAGGTTTCAATATTCCATACTGAATTGCATTCAATTGCAACATTTTTGGACAAATAGAAATAGAGTAAAGCGACCGCACCGCTTGGACAAAAATCTTGAAAGGTTTTCAATATTTCGTGTTTGCCTTTGTCGAAATTTAATTTACTGTTGTCCGAGAGTGGACAGCGATTTATAAATAACATCTTTTGAGGCTGTTAGGGACGAGTTATTGCATAAAAACATTCGCCAGAGGTCGGAATCCACTTATGGTCTCTTTTCGTCGTTATTTTTGTTCATGAAAATCAAAGTCCAAAATAAAACAGACTAGATAGATAAATGTTCTGCTATGTCCAAAATTTCCACGACTTACTGGGGTATTTTTTAAATATTGCCAGTAACTTGCTTGTACTATTTTAGGTCTAACCTAAAAATGAAAATATAAAGTATGCAGTGCACGCCGTTTTTAATAAAGATGTCGAAAGGGGAAATTGATTAATCCTTTTATTTTCAGGCGCTTCGTAGAATACAAGCGGTGCTTGGTCGCGCTGCACGCGCTGCGACCCAGCGCAGTTATAAGCCTATTTTATAGTAAACACGAACAATGTCATAGTCAAATTTAGATTAGATACTTTGGCACTGGTACTTACTGGACTCTTTCTAGTGCTCATCATGTTCAATTGCTGGTGATCAAAGCTATCTATCAAGCATCAATCCATTAGATATCAGAAACTTTAAACAAGCGATTTGTAATCAAACTCGCGTACATTATGATAGGACACATGAAAATATACTGACACTAAATTTGGATTAGGTACTTGCTATTTGCAATACTAGTGAAAATTTTGAAGTCGTTTTCCAGATGGTGAAATATTTAGGTAACAAATGCATCCATGTCATGATACCTTGCATTCGAAGGCTTGCGCGTTATTTTGACTACATATTTTAACATAGCGATGGTTGTACCCTTTCCCCATATTCCGGGTACCGGGAAGCCACTGCCGGTTATCCGGCGGCAGTAGGACGAGCGTTTTCACACGCACCGCCTTGTTTTTCATACAATCACAGCCGCATAGCCGCACAGTCAGCACCGAACTACAAACGGTGTCACTATTATAATATACAGACAGTAAGTTCTAATAAGACTTGTAAATTCGATAGGTGAGATATTTTGCAACGAGTATGCAATTGACTGAATAAAACTGACAATAAAAAGAATAGCATAAAAAGTTGTTAATTCAGAATATTAATTAAAAAGTTTAAAAAAATCTATATTATGGAGTGTCAATATCTATACTTGTGTACAAGTAAGTAAGGTTTGTTGCAGATTAATTTGGCCACGTTAGGCGACCTTTGAACGTACAATGACTGACTTGTATGGCATCGCAGTCGATTGTACTACGGATTTACAATTGCTTCACTTAATTATCAGAGTACTCCCTAATTCTATAAGGCTACTGATAAGCTTATTACTATCGCCTAAATGCAATCTAAATGATAACTACACCACGTAAGTACGTCTTAAATTAAGGAGTTTCGTGACGAAAATCATATGTGTAAAGTTGTGTGAAAGTTTAGAATACATGAAAACAACATTTTTTGGTTGGTTGAAAAATTATAATTTATAATATATTTTTTTGTTAATATTTTAATTTAATAACAATAAATTGTTAATAATATAGCTTTGCTTTGAAATAGTATATATTATTTTTCTAACCAAGTAATTTGCTAGCAAATAAGTACATTTGTTTTTTTTTTGTAAAACGATTTATGTAGGGACGTGTGTTTAAGTGCAGTGCCTTAGCATTGGACGTTAAATCCTGAGCATTGTTTAGTACACCAAAAAGAACACCCTTAAAGTATTAATCAATCACAGAGCGAAGAAAAAACCCCGTATAACGTCATAACTGGTCGGCGATAGAGAACGATTGCATGTAGAATTTTCATTGCACAAATAAAGCAAAAGCCGCGAGCCAAGTACAATACCACATAAATATAGCTATAACATGGAAAATATTGAATCGATTAACAAAAAGGGCCAAAAAGTAGACCGGGAAACGAACGATTTCGAAGTCCTCGAGCCACGAACGAATATATTCGCATAGGCTTTGGTTCTTTACCTACGTGAATAATATGTAGACCTACGCGAGCGTGTCTAGCGCTCCCAATTGACTTTGGAGTCCAATAACGATAAAAGAGATTGAGAGAAGAAAATGTTTTTCACGAACGCACCGATATAACTCGGCAACCGACCAATTAAAAGTACAGTCGTCAACAAAATTTTATTGTAACGAATTCGATACAGATTTTTTGGCATGCAAGCAGAATATTGGCAAATAGTTAGTACGTTAGATGCAATAGGGTTTGAAGAAGGTTGGTAGTCGGCGGCAGAAGCGTGGTCGGAGCCAGGCTCGCGTAAGATCGGTCGGCCGCGTGTGCCAGCGCTGTGCGGAATCGTGTTACACTGCAACAAGAACATACTGCGGACGTCGACGTCTAATTTTCATAACAAAACAAAAGGAACGAACAATGCGACCCGGCGAGATGTAGGGAGTCGCGACTGCGTACCACATCTTAGGTTTGATTGAACGCATAAGAATGTGGGGAGACGCGGGCAACACCGCGCGCCAGAGAGAGACAGCGCGACCCACGAAAGGGACCAACACATCGCAATTACCTCGTGAGATTGTTGAATAAATTTACATTCAGTTGATTGAAATAATAATGAAATTGCCCCGGCACACAGTACGATCGTACGGTATATTTACATTAATAATAAAATCATAATATTATACAAATCGCGCACGTGATCCGTACAGCTATTTCTATTGTAATTAGGTTGTTTTTAAGAAAAAGTCCTTTATTTTGTTTATTTAACGCAAATTTTGTATGGAATTAAGTGTATATGCTTTTTGTCGGTTATTTGTACATTCACATTGTAGAGAAGGTTTCATATGAAGCTTTGCGTACTAGACAGCTTGCAGATGCATTTCATCCAAAGGAGGAGAGCTAATAAGTAAGTAAATACATTGTAATCGCAAATTCAATAATATGACGCGTCGGAACGCAACGTAGTGCACGGTACAGGCGAAGGCAAAATAATTAAACACAAATTATAATGGGCATAACATTTGTAAACAGAACAGAGACAGATTTAATGGCGGAGAGGTCCGATGAGGCTGGTCTAGTGAGCACGAGTGTAGCTGACGACAGTTATGACTACTAAGCATGCCAGTGACTCTATATAGGTACTTGGGCTTTAAATCGGACGACTTTGATAATGCGTAGTAAATTGATTAGGCGATGATTGGCAAATTTTGTTTCTGCTTGTACTTCTGCACATTTTATTTTTAATATAGGCATTATAAATGCTATGAACGGATGACATGTCGTTCTAAACAAAACTTTTAATTTGTTCCTGACAACTGATTATTCATCCCATCTAGATAAGTTATACCAAATTTTGAAGAAAGTTTTCTTAAGTAAATACGAAAAATACGGAGGGGAGCGATAATTGCGGCAAAGTATGGGAAAGGCAAGATGTGCAGGTAATGTACATTTTTATACAGTCTGCATTAGGAATCGCAGGATGGCAGCCTTTAATTTATGTCCTGCGAGTGGCATTTGTTTGAAGTTAATAACATGTTCCGTGTCTTTGTCACGCGCATGTCTTGAACAAATATAGTCCTACCTGTACTGCAGCAGTTTGCTGGTTTTATGGAGACATTGTGGGATTGTTTCACGTGGAATAGAAAACTAAGTCGGTAGTGGTAACATATACCTACTGTAGCGCGAACGTAACATCGTTATAGTTTTACTTTTAGTTACCTTAGAAGTTCAGGATCAATTCCTGCGTTACGAATAGCCTATTTTCCTAAAAGGCAAATAAGATCGCGCCGAATCGTAATTACGTGAAACATCCTCACACACATATTGAAGTGTTGTCATCCTTGACCTAGCCCAATGTGAGGTCAACAAACGTGACCCATCGGACGTATCAGAAACTATTCGAACGGAAAAATCGGGCGGGTCGGCGACGCGGTAAGGAGACGCGCGGCCAGCGAAGAGAGAGCCTCGCGGCAGGCGTCGGCCGAGGCGGCGGGGGGCCAGCGTGAGGCGGTGCAGATGTCGCGGCCGACCCTGACCTAGCTCAAGTGCTGGGCGGGTCACGTGGTCGGGCGGGCGGCTAACTTACGCCGGTCGTTCACCTTGAGACGGAGTGGGTAGCGAGAGGCGGCGAGAGCGATTCCTTGCTTTCTTTGCTTATCAATGAATCCTCCCTCCCGACCAGCCCCGCGTGATAACAACTTCATTGATTTCAGACGGTGTCACGTAATTAAGCGTTGCGTGTTTATTTAAAACTCAAGTAGTGTCAACCGTATCTTAATTTGAATCATGCGAGTACAAGTGTTAATTTAATGCGTCAAAAGAATTTGCAGTGCCAATATTTATTGAAATTCTGTTTCACGTATCAGCAACTAGTAATTACGAATAGTACCTTTTGATAATTTAATTTCATCACGAAAGTTCTTTGCTTAGCACGGCGACATTAATAAGCTGTTATTACTACAATGTTTGGTGAAGCAATTACGATAGAATTCAAAAAACAACATAAAAATTTACATCACAACTAGGTGTCACATAATTATACACGCCGATAACAGGCGCTAATAATATTTTACAAAGCAATTACCGCGTCTATCAGACACCGCATTGTCGCTACACGTCGGGAGCCTCTCAAGCCGGTGCCCACTCGATGGCGATATGCAAAACATACCACCACTGAGCGTGAGTCCACCAGCATTCTTATTAACTCGGTACCGTTCCAGCGGTAGTTACGCAGGTGACAATTTACAAAACTATTAAACATTTTTGCCCGCGACTGTATTTTTGTACCGCGTGACATTTTTATAAAAATTGATATCGTATTTTTTTAAATGTCAACATTTTACAAATATATATATGTTTTTATTTGCGCTGACCAAGTTGGAGCGAGCCCTGGTGGAATTTCACTTAGTATAATAGCTAGCAACTGTGTTAATGCACAATTAATTAATGAACACGTCTCTTACAAACGACAAAGGGCATCAATTATAACTCATTTGATATTTTTTCGTTGCATTTTTATATCTTATTGACGCTTGTTAAAGGAATGGCAGGTTTCGCGTGTATGTAAGACATATGTAGATAAATTACGTTATGTACTGAGGTGGATTCGCGGGAAACCGGTTCCAGCGGTTTTAAGCTAAAAGAACATTAACGAGTGATGCGCACACCGCGAGCACATCGCGTATCAAAAGTGTCAATTATTAATATTTTCCCATAATGCATTAGAAAGATAACTCGATCAGACGCTAATTTTTGTACAGCTAGTTGGAAACATAACAAATTGATACATTTTATATCAAGGAAATATAATTTTAGATAAAATTAAATTTGTTTTTCCATGTTTTCCTATCGCACATCCCAAAAATATTTGGTTTCATTTGCTAATGAAAGATGTGAAAGCTATTTCTAATTAATCATAGCGTATTTTCTGTGGCTTTGATGGAATCAAATTAAAGTTCTCGTGCTAGGCAGAGAGGCACAGCCCCCGTAGGCGGTGGGACTCGAATACTATAAACAACGCAATATTTAAAAAAAGTCCTCATATCTCAATACAAATCATATTTTTATTGTTACAACCACACACAGTTTTTCTTTGACAAAATGTTTTATAACTTTTAATGATGTCGTGTCAAGCCTGGTGGGTCGGACTTACTCTTAAAAAAATATAAATTAATGGGTTCTTAAGAATTATAATCACAATTAAAACCTCTATAAAAACACTGCAAGATCTACTTTTATTTTCATTAACTTAAACCATAAATAACATTAAGAAAATTAAAAAAATCTAGCGCAACTAAAGTGATATGTTATTTTCTTCTTTAAATTCAGAAAATATGAAATACTATTCATCAACGACGGGATCTGGAAGAAATATTCAAACAATATCGTAACCGTTGGTCCGGGCTATTCCACAGCAAAAAGTGTCCGACCATTTGTAACAGGTAAATGGGAAGTGCGTGTACATATGTATGCGCGACTGAATGGGGGACATCCGCCTCCTTGCTGGACTTGGTTATAAGGATGCGCGCATATTAACGACCACAGCGAATATTGTAGCCGCAGTCCACGCGGCGGCCTGACCGGTGCGTGTCTTTATTACAGTTGACACCTCGTCAAACATTATCTCATTAGGGCTCGGAACGATACGTAGATAAAAAAACAAAAGAAAATTGCATCAATTTAGATACATTAATGGTTCAGATTTACAGCACAGATAAAAGTCACAACTTCCAATACTAAGTTCGTTAAAGCTCGTTCACCGACACGCAACGATATTTTAATGCATCTATAGAGAATCGATCCACGCGAGTGATAAGTTCTTGAACAAATTTCTCGAATGTGTTACCTCACCGCGGTAAGCGATATACCAACAATTACGCCTAGTTAACATAGTATTATGCACGATGACAGGTATGTTTGCCGCAGACCGATAACGACGATAACTTTAAAAACGGCAAGTTACACAAAGTGGCCAAAGTAATGTGTAAATGAACGTTATTATAAATGACGACAGCGCGTCCGCCCACTTGTTTTATTAAATTATATTTCGTCGCCGTGCGTCAATTGATCATTAAAACGCAAATGTTCGCTCACTCAGAAAGAAATTGAAGAACAGTGAGACTTGTATTCAGAGAATTTTTGGCAATTCGGGTGATAGTTGTATCCTGACATAAAAAATGACTCGGAGATAAAAGGTTAAGAAATTTATCGTACGCTTCTTTGTCAATATTAAAGAAACTTTCAAGGACAACCGAGCAACAAAAGCGAAGTGACGCAGTAACTGAGTATGTAATTTGTGAAGCCAACACTTCTAGACTCATACAATGTACAGTGAAGTACTTCAGAAGGCTTATAAATAATTTCCGAATTGGCTATCGATGTTGAACAAATTATCACCTTCCGAGAAATACTATTTTGGAGTAAGTATTGGTAAAACGTGTTGGTTATGAACTCTGGAAAACAAGATTTTATATTTATGGCAATTACTTTCCTGTTGTTGATCGTCAAGAACATCTTCTATAAATCTGTGGTACGTATTTAAATATGTACATGTATATTACCAGATAGATGTGTTAATGTATTAGGGGACATCCTTAAACATTTGAGTAAACGTTAGACCTCGTAGCCCAAGGGACTGTGGCGGACACAAGATCCGGTCACTACTTTCGTGCTCCGGATTCGGATCTGAACGGACCGGAATATTTCCGGACGGCGCCTTGTGCGGCGCGTCCCCTTCCGCCACGAGCGATTCAGGACTTATCGGGATGTTACTTATGCAAATAACATGTGTTGCTTTCTCACAATTACTTACAATGATTTCTTGATTGCTCTTATTTCAATAGAAAATTTACAAGACTATCCCTATTCGTTTAGTTTTTTTAAATGTTTTAACTCAACTTTGTGCGCCTTGCGACACTCCCAAATAAAAAGGCTCTCTGTTAAACATGATGATGAACATTAAATATGAATCTAATAAAAAGTTTATAATATTAGCGGTTAAAGGTGCCTTCAGATATCAGCTTGATAACAAACCATTTGCTTCCCAGCTGGACACAAAATATTCATGCCCTTAGTAATTGCATGTCCGTAATAAGTGACTTAACACTCTGTCTTGCCATCTTTTCACCTGTCCATGTACAGTTGACAACAATTAATTTAACAGCATTGTGAAAAGGAATAAATACACAATGTGTTAGATCGATCGCTTGAGTGAGTTATAAATGACGAATGCTTGTATAAATAGCAGAATATTTATTGTAATAATTACGGGCATGACTGTACTCGAGTTTGTTCACTTGTAAGTATTACGTGTAGGTATAGAAGATGCAATACCGTTTAAATTATATTTGAGTAAGGCTTTTTAAATAATTATCGTGTGCATGGTGGTCTGTCAAACCGGCTCTCCTTAAGTTGCGGTTTTGAAACCTGCTCTGTGTCAATGGGACTTTGAAGGTCACCAGTGTTTTCTAACCATAACGATAATAATTCAACTTAATGGAAATGGGATAAAAATAAAGGTATGATATATATGTATGTTTTAAGTTCGAAAAGAGTAAATAGGAAATTATTGTAAATATAAAGCAAGAGATAAGAATATAAACTGAATCATTGAATTTTCGTATTTTGTTATGTAAACAGCACACGCGTAGATACGCACACAGCGGTGCAGGTTGCGTCTCGGTGCGGCATAAAGCAGGGCTTATTATAAATATAGATGACCTGTGTACGACAGCCCCTCGAGCCGTCAAGAACGGCTCTCAAAGCTAATTCCTAGATACTGTGGCGCCGTTGACGCCTTTCTGTTATCCGGCCACCCGAAAAGCACTTTCCAGGCGCGTTAAGCACTCGACTCGGAGGGGGAGAGTAGGACCCCTCCACCCCTGCACAACCCCCCCTCCCACGCCGCCCGACTTCGAAAAAAGGCGATGCACTTCGTATTGTTCTTTTTGTGTCCACGATCGATCGTTTCAGTGAAGGAGTGAGTTTTATCTGTTCGGCCCTGCTTCAGTTACTTCACACGTGGTGGGCTAATTGGGGGATGCGTTCGGACCACTCAATTAGAAAATAGACGACCCGCGGGGAGGTGCCCCGGACTCCCGAGAGCCGGGAGGGGACATCGTGAGATTTTGCGCGCGATGGCGGGTCGAGATACAGTGCCATATGAATGTGGTCGTTTTAATTACAACCTCGCCCTTATGTACAATCGGTTCCAACTGTACAACTACCGATAAAATGACCTGCCTATAAAATCGCAACAATGAATAAGCGATAAATATCAAACCGAAAAAGTAAGAAGTAAGTTTCATTCAGTGGCACTAATGCTTCGAATACTCAAAACAATAAATGTCTTTTAAACAAAATAAACTATCTGAAAGCCTTCAAATTTCCTACATCAAATACGAAAGCAAAAGTAGAAAATATAATTTGATATACAAATGTCCTTATTTTGCAAACGAATGTACATTGCACGGACTCTTCAAATAAAGCAATAAAAATGTATAAACCAGCACCCTTCAGCCAAACATCCTTTAGGCACGCTGTAGTAATAGAATCACGCGTGTATTTTTTCTGGCAGTCGACATGCAACCGTGTTCCCCTGGTCGGGCGGAGGTGTAGCGTGGAGGTGACATGACGATACGAAGACGCCCCGAAATACAAACAGCGCGGCGCGCCTGCCTGCAGCCGAATACCAGCATTTCCATATCACCATTATTATGACACTATTTTCGCAACTAATGCTCCTTCCGAAACGACAGCTGGACACTTTAAACTCATGTAAATCAAGATTCGTCATACGCCTTTACAATGTTCTTACGATATTTATCGCGGTATAATGAGCATGTAGCCTCGCCTGAGGTGTAAAGGAATTGCTCAATCAGCATAATTATAAACCGTTAATGCAGCGCACAAAAACTGCAAAAATACTGGAGTGCGTACAACAGATTGCTCTACAGCATAATAGATTTCGTTAACTAGATTATAAAACGGTGGACTGTCCATGAATAAAAGAAAGGAGTTTTTGTAAACAAGCTGGATAATAAATTGGTTACGCGATGGATAAAACACTCAGGTTTCGTTGGTTTGTGTGCGGCGCCGGATGTCTAAGTCTAATGACGCAGTCGGCAGGTTGTGGCCTCTAATCCGACATTTTGTAAGCACGTGTGTGCGGCTAATACAGTCGCTTGCAGCCGTCGGATTGTCTGCGCTGCACTCCTGTGCTGTTTGTCTTATTTTACCGTGAGAGGAGGCTGTGTTTACATGACTGTTCGAACCTTTATCCTCAATCGATACAAACGTTAATGTCGCGTATTCTAGTTGACGATTTTTCCTGAAGTGTTTGTTCGACAATGTACCAAGCCTTACCTCATAGAGCGAAGAGCCCGTTCATTCCTCGGCACGAGTAGTAGTCAATAGTACTGAACTACCGACCGACGTGTTTATTATGAATTACTATATACGTACGTTACGCCCACACCGTCCACCATACTCGAAAAACACGCGATCTACTTACCTGCAAAAGAAAAATTTTCAATTAAACAAGAATATCAGAACACTTCGCGTTAAAATTAAAAAGAAACTTAAAAAGTTGAAAATGTTTTACTGCTATAAATTGCGAGATACTTTGTTACAGCGATTATAAAATGCACGTACTATATTATTAAAAGTAGTTAGTTATATTTTGTTTGGCGTTGCACGCGGCCATGAGCACGTGCAGCTTTGCGTCCACGGAACAACATGCATCGACAACACAAACATGAATACAGCGATCCCAAAAAAACACAATATTTAGTCTTTCCGACGCCTCAGAACTTCCCTCTTGCTTTATTTTACACAATTCGTTTATACCATCGAGATATTTTCTTTTCTGTTTGAGATTAAAACGTACGAACCAAGTTTTAAATTGAACTGCAATTTAGACCATACTGACGCTAGGCAGTCTGTTTCTGATGGGATTTGTAAAGCATTCTTGTAATCTCTGTTCGTAGGTATGAGCGTCGTAAAAAAACTAAGACATTTTCCTAATTTTGAGCTTCTTTAGTGTGTAACATGCAGAAATGAGAATAATACATGACTAGCACCAGGTGTGTCCAAAGAAAACGTTATAGTGTGCGGCTCAGTTAGCGTGAATTAATATATTATTTATACATGAGTGTAACATGCTTGGGTGTGTGTTCGTAAGTTACGGACGGCGACCGCTCCGCTGGCTCGTACATTGTTGTTCTTTACTATCACCACGCCATCTTATAATAAATATGAATATAAAATTAACAGCAACATTGCAATATTATAATTGTTTTCAGACACTTTGATTTTATTTCTTTTGAATTTATTATTAGATAAGGTTTTAATAAAAAAAATGGGAATTTAAAAGAGCAGAGAATATCATCGCGTGTAATTACGGCCTGAGGCCGACCCTGTGTCTCTAAGTAGTTTTATTGTATAAGATTAGTAAATAAACAGGTGTATTACGGTGCACACGGTACAAGTTAATGTGTGCATGTGACACCACAATAATACATTGAATTTACAAGGTTGAAAAACTGACGACCAAATGATATGTTTAGATGACAACCGGCATTTTTATATGAACGAACACAACAATGTGTTATTGAAAAATAAAACTGATTCATCTTGATAATGTTCGAGTTGTAATAGAAAACATATTTGTAGTATCGACATTAAAACACATTACAAACGCGAATATTAAATAAATTTCTCATTCGATTGCAAATCTCCACTCGAATACTGATGAATTATTTGTAAGAATCCAATTAGTTTATTGAGTCGTTCAAAAGGACCACACTCTCTCGTACCGAGATACATTTAATATTATGTGGTTTTGCGTGCTTCATTTCACCTGATATTTAATACACCGCTATTTGCGAAGACTAACCGACGTTAGCTGTTTTATATTTATTCAATCTTTTTCGTTATTAAAATGTGTAACGGAATTTATTTTCAATTGCGTGTTGTCTTCACAGTGCTCATTGGAGTGATTCTTATTGTTTCTCGTATGCACAGAGTTGTAGTATTCGTTATATGATACTGTTTTTAATCTTTATGTGATGTTTTCATTTACATGACATGCAACATTTTCCACTTGTAGTATACATTTTTAGTTGCTTTTAATGTCTACTTTACTTTTACAACAGTCAACATTTTACTCAAATAAAACAAAGGTTGAAATACTTTTAATAAGTAACTTGTATTGTTTCTTTGGGCAATAAAAACAACAGTTTAGAGAGAGCATATCCTCGTAATAAATAAAGTGGCTCGGTACATAAATAAAGGTCGCTAGTACAGCAACATTGTTGCCCACTGCGAACCACCGTAATAGGCCAATTAATTCCCTATAATAATAATTGTTATTGTTTAAAAAACCTGATAAGTCAGCTTCACGCAAACCGACCTCGATCCGACCGGCTATCAACTTTTATTATTTAGAATGTTTGTTATTATGCTATTTATATATTTTATTGGTATCTACCGACTACATATTAACATGTGTTATTTGCCTATTTACCCGTACAAAGTTCTGTCTCTGAAGAACCCCATTGGTATTTACAAAAAAATATATATTCTCATGCGGAGCTAATTTGCTGAGTTAAAAATCGTTCATTCATAGATAAGTAATACCAGCCTGCATTGTACTCCACTGCCAGGTGAAACTAATATCTCAGAGAAAGAAGTTTATCAAATAATAATTAAAAATGATGTAGGTAATGATGTAAGTTGTAAATTGGTCGGTGTTATAAAGAGCAAGGGCGCGGAATCGCACGATAACATGTACCAGCGCAACCTACTCGTAGCTAAATTAAGCAAATGTTTGCTTTGCAAAAATAAAAGTAACGGTGTGACAGTCGATGATGGATGTATAGGGCGTCCCGGCGAGCGCGCGCCGCGATCCAGTTTTATTCCCGCACTTGTATTTTGATATTTGCGTGTTTGCTGAATCTCAAAAGGGAAGTCTTTAAACTGATATCGCAAACAAACCACGTGTGTTCGGCTGCGAGCCATACGTCTCACTCGAACCGAAATCAATAGGAAAAATCAACGCTCAGCGCTCTCACAGTTTTGTTCATTAAAAAGTATTAAAAACTCATTAAGCACTTGAAATATTCAGCTCCAATAAATATTATCGAATATATTCTACACGTTATCTGGCGGAATAGCAACACTAAGTTATTCATGCAGTGCTGCCCCACTTCACTTGCATAATTTAAAAGATATCATCGACATACTTGTAATGATAAAGAAAAATTACTGAAGTAATATTGTTGAGAAAATTGTCGGTTTCCAACTCATGTTTAGTTTTAAAAGGTATTTATATTCAAATGGGTTTTGCTTGGTTGTTAAAACTGCTCCGTTTAAGGCGAAGTGAGGATCATAACTTGTTATTAATTGTTTCTGTCACAGCGTTGACGTATGCCATCTTGACCATGCGTTCTTTGCTAGTTTTTTTTATTATTAATTGTTATTTAGATTAATAATAGATGTATATAATTACAACTCCTTCTGGAGCGTTTTATTCGCCAAGGGCCGAATGAGTTGTGAGACATTAAAAAGTAAATAAAAAAGATTGTAAGACATAATATAACTCTAAATAATAACAAATAGTGCAATCCTCACCGTGTTTTGTTTAACATATCTATTCCTTCTCACATTATATTAGATTATTTGGTTGTAGTAAAATATGAGGGAGTATTGAATGTATTTGGAAAAGCATGAATTACTCATGGGAATAGTAATGGTATTTGCTACCATTTCTTCGTGTGAAATCGGGTCGTCGCCCTCACTTTTCTATGTATGGAGTGTGAGCGCCCGGCGATGCTTGTACAAATTATGCATTATGTAGTGTTTGAGAATGGCTTAGATTAAATGCTCCTTGTCTCTATTGTGATCAGGCAATATCCTTACAGCTGCCTGCTAGGGTTGAGAGTTATTCCTTTCGGTATTTTACTCAGACTAACAAAGATTATTAAGCTTCCCAAAAAAATTATAACTCATTGCAACGAATAAACTTTTTACAAAATATGTTAACGGCATGTATTTATAGAGCTCAAAATCTTTCATTTAATTTTATAAAACTTAAGCTATCGGATTCCACCGAAGATATCGAATTAGCGAGACTTAACAGTTTTGACACTGATTAACCCTTACCGTGCGACGCCGGGATTTTGTAAAAGCTACCCTCAATTTAGGAGTTTAGATAAGTTCGAGATTTTCAATACCAACAGGCGCACGCGGTCTGTGTGAACAGGATTATACCCGAAATGTCCATGTCCATGTCCATTTTATTGATAGTGGCTTTCATACAGGTACAGAAGTAACCATTCCCCGTATTGTACAAACAAACAGACATCTGCACATTATTATTGCAGCGCACGCATAAATGTTTTGCGATGTTTAATCAACGTATCTTTGAATCCATTCAGCTGAAATTTGATATGAAAAACTGAATACCAGCCTCCTCGTGGGAATTTGCGTGAAAGGACACAGGGAAACAAGTTGTATTTTCATTTACATTTGACTAGCGACGGTAGTGAGAACGTGATCAATGCTCACATATATTAATAATGTCGACCACTATTACTGAGCAGGTACTGTCGCTCCTGATTACAGGATTCCCGATTTCGGTTTGAAGCAGTTAAGTCAATCGTTTGAATCGATCATTTTATCAATAATTGAATGTCTGTGTCTAAATCATTTACAGCCCTAAATGTGCATGTCGAATGAAAATGCCAGATTTGGAATTCCAATGTGACGCGTTCTCGAGCATATTTGTGAAAATTAAATTAACGCTACAAACAAGTCGTACCTGGAAATGTCCAGAACCTAATGGCACTTAATCGAGATCTATATTATAATTAATCGACGATAAAATAATTACGTCGTACATTGTACAAATCATCGTGCGCACTAAGGCTAATGATGTTTGTGTGAAGATGTGAGTTAGCGGCCATGCGAGCCACTGAAATAATTAGGGGCGTGCCGGAGCGGGTGCGCCGCTTATGTCGAATGAAATCGGACACTTAAATTTCGTATTGTTGATAAATGGTTTAATTGTTTTGGCAATTAACCACGTTAGGGGTGCGAGGTGCGAGGTGCCGCTGAGAGGGGGGCAGCCCACTTGTGAGGGCATTTGTCGGCTAATGTATTGGGGGCAATTATGTGTCTGATTAGATTAGAGCAGTCCTAAGACGAAATCCTAACATCTCATGAACACCAAGAACAGAAGCTGACTCTTTAACATAAAGCGCTGAAATAAAATGTGCAGATTTCTACGTCCATTTTTGTACGGAACTAGCAAACAATCGTCCGTTTGTAGAGCACGGCCACCGGCGACCGGCCCGTCCACGATTTCATTTTAATAACAGGATAGACAGATAGTGTTGCAAACATTGGACGGATTTTAGTGCGGGCCCGTGAAAAAGGCGCTTGCGGTCAGTTATCGTAAACTAACAGTGATACCGGTCGCGATAATTGGTCCCGGCAATTAACTCGGTCGCGGCCGGTCCGCCACCCGGTACAATGGTTTAATTTGACGCGAATTTTTAACCGCTATCGGCACATATCCCGCGGTGCGGACGATTGACAATCAGAGTTCACCCGTTTAAGGGCGGAATAAAAAAATATACTTTCAGCTCCTGTTTGAAAGGTATGCGCCGGTTAGAGCATTTCGTTTTAAGGTGCTTTTTCGACTTTTCCTATAAAACAAGATCAATGAATTAGCTGGCTGGTTGTCAGCCTGCTACGCTTTTCTAGTATTTATCTTAATCATGCCGCAATCTCAACATTTCTATAAGCAGGTGCAAATTCTTGAATAACATTATGTTGGATAGTATGTGTGTCAAAAGCCACTACACAACATTACCTATAAAAGCTCCCCCATTGAACAGAACTAGTAAACATGACAGCATCAAGTCATAAAATTCAAGTCAAGATACGTATCCACATAACATTTTAATATTTTCCATTAAACAGTAACACAGTGGTCTCGCAAACGGATGGCTGCCCAATGTTGTATAACTATCACAGTTTTGTTAACGTTTCGACGTTTTAAATGATATAATAAATTCGTATTATCACCGTTGTTCGGACAAAATTGTTTTCGCACTCGCCCGGCTTAATTCATTAACCGACTGGATATACTATGAGCGATAAAATACCGATTCCGGCTTTCGGATATTACTGGATGTGCCCGCCAGCTAGAGGGTTCAATATTTTTAACATTTTTTTTATTATTCGATTTTGATAAAAGCTTAACAAATAAATTTATATCGACGTGACTGTTGGTGGCCTCCGACAAATAATGTTTCCACGAACTGAAAGTTTCCTTCTTACTTACAGATAACTCGACAATAGTATCCGATGAAAAACAATAAAGTTGAAAGCGAGCGTGAGTTTCGAGGCGGACTGTAAGTAGATTGCCGCTAATCAATTTGATATGATTCTATTGCATCGCATTGGGTCGCGGGCTCGCGGCTCACAATCCGCTTTTCCGGAGCACTGCACTTGCAAAGAATATTACATCTGTCTTCTGAAGTCGGAGCTCAATTTTATTATGATAAAATATTGTAAGGCTGAGCGCTCGCCGGCATACCTATTCGTAAAAGAGGTGGTTTGCATCCGCGATCAGCGAGTTAATTCACTTTTGTGTCCAAAATTCCTACGCATACAGGTAATGACGTAATTAAGTTTGGCTTTAATCAGGAAATGTATAGTAACTAATGCATAAAGTGTATGCATGGGTCCGCGTATTAAACTGCGCGTATTACCTGTCTAATCTACGATAGCGAATATTGTGATAGGTTGCAATGTTACCGCGCCTTTTGTGCTCGTCGCGCTTCGGCTATGTGTGGAATGCGTTCGTTTACCACATCCGTTATAGATTCAAATATCATACAGGGTGCCGAGGAATGGTCAGAACCGTTTTTTGGGAGCTAAATCCGCGCGTATTCAAACTCAAAATCTAACAAATAAAAGTTCTGTAGTGGGACTGTGCAGGATTGTATGTATTGTGAAATATAATACCTGAATGGAAGTGACACTACCAGGTGTGAAACTATTAGATCTATATATCGGTGGATATCGTGAAAAAAGGTAGAGAGAGCAACTATTCACGGTATCACAATTCATTGGAACATTAACGAGGCGCGTAATAAAATGAAATCTATACGGTGGCGTTAATGTTATGTGTGCGACATGCGCGTTGATTGCGACGATATATCAAGTGCGAAACGCTCCTGACGTGCGCCCAGCGCGCACTCAAATAATCTACTTTTATAACTTTAATATTATTTATTATTTTAATTAAATTTTAATACTTCTTTTTGAAAGCGATTTTGTGAGGTCAGGTTCAATGGTCGCTGGCTAGCAAAGGACCTACGACGTTTTGTCTTTAGCTTTATTATAAGATTTGTAAAAAATGTTTCTTTTTCATACGTGGTTATTATTCCGTAGCTTATTTTTGCATCGCAAGCACCTCAGTGTACTTACGAGGACTCTGTTTAATCAAGTTATAAGAACAATTTAAAAAAAGCCAGTCTTAGAAAATTGTTTTTCATACTTAATTGAATCGCTCAACGAAATATAATTTAACGAATGCACTTGCAGCGTTTATTGAACATAAATCAGAACTATCACAAATGAAAAACAAATTAAAATAATGTCATCGAAAAATGTAAACGGTTGGCAGTGAACGTGGCCAATCAAATATTGACCACCGATCAACACGTTACAATTCCGCCGCGAAAAACATTTCGCAAACAAAATAATTAGTGTAGTAACGTAAGCGGAACCCAAAAGCGAAGCGTATAGTTCACAAATTAGTTTGGCAACGTGAAAAATTGAATTGTACCGACAATTCGATTGCCGCGTCCAGGCTTGATGTATTAACATTTATTGGTTTACAAATTAAAGATAACCCCGACCCGCGGCAATATTGTGTTCGGAAATTTTTCGCGTTAAACTCTCACTAATCGGCGGCTATGAAACATTTAATATCCGAGCGGGTTTTGTGAATATATCGCGAGCTTTTATCGCTCGCTCGATATACGCTGTGACGTCGTTCCAATGTCGTTCCTTCAACACGAGTGTTTTATTTAAAGTGTATATCAATTAACATTATTGCAAATTTTGATTTTTCTAGTATTCGTGAAAGGATACTTTGACGCAATCAAAATATATTAGCACTTTCAATGTTGCTGCTCGTGGCTACGAAATTGCGACAAACCAGTATGACACGCTTACAAGTTTTTGTCCTTACACACAGGTGATACCTATTTATATCAATATATAAAAATAACGACGAACGACCATTTAATAGCTCGTTCCATTGAATTAGATGATATCCCATAGTCCCTTGGACCATAGTATGTAAGGATCATTGAA
>NW_020799846.1:0-30104 GCF_003590095.1 Trichoplusia ni
GCTTTGCTTTTAACAATTTTTTAAATAAGTTGTGTGTTGACGTTCATTGTTTCTAACTTCGCGATACTAAACGAGAAACTAAACAAACTATTCTTGTTGTTACTAAAATAATTTGAATTGAAACAAATGTTGAATGTGTACATGTCTATAAAATAATGTTATTAATGATCACATCTCAACAGCAAGTAGTGCTTAGGGCCTACTAACTGCCAGCTCTACCGACCGCGACGCGTGGCGACCCGAGTGCATGCAGGCACGTTCGTCGCTCGCAGTGACGAGCTAAACACAATTCGACTAGTTTTTATTTATTCCCTAGTCTCACGTATGTTTCACGTCCATTGAACGTAAATATCGCGTCATATTTATATCTCGTTTTGATTTACGGCCCATTTTGCGATTGTCGACGCAACATTAGTATGTAACAAGCAATGTATTTGACACGTGTGTTTTGTGTCGCGTGACAATGTTCAGCTACAATCAATAGCTTTGAGCTTTTTACTGAAAATGTTATGAATTGTTATTGGCCTTCGGTTGACAAATCGCTTAGCGAACTAAAATGCTGCCATACTTATATTATGTTTCAGAGTGGTGTCAAATGATAGTGATCGTTGTGGTATTGGTCTGAAGGACAACGTCAGTAAGAGCTAGTTAGTCACCATGATGGTCGCGGACAAACAATCTCTTAAATAATTCCCGGCCGCAGCTTTCAGCTCCATTGTCCGCGTGGAGACAGTCGTATCCAATCCTCGGCAGGGGGTAATGACCGTCCAACAAACGAATACGACATCACCAAACTGAATTATGAAGAACGCCTTCAAACACGGCTCTAATAAAGAGACGCATCTCACATTTGTACATCGTTAGGGAGCACAATGGCGATTGATGAAATATGCAAAACATGGGATAAACTTAATCCTATTATGTACGGTTAAAGAAAGTTTACGCTCTTTGAACGACGCGCGTTATGGTCAGACACACGCCGCGCTCCGCCGGCGCGCCGTGTGTCGCCGTGTGTCGCCGTGTGTCGCCGTGTGTCGCCGTGCGTCGCCGTGCGTCGCCGTCACGCCACCACACCTGTGGAGGTGGGCAGCCAGCTGATATGTAACGTACCAACTCTAGCGCGGGACACCAATTACAATCGATTTGAAGACTTCTTAGTTAAGTGATGACTTTTGGAGTTGGAGTTTTTTCGGCCATTTCGCTAATCTCAGTGTTGGCATAGCCCCGCCGTTAACTGTTTTTGTGTGTGTGTTTGTTGCCAGTTGAATACTTCCAAGTAGTTTATATTTAGTAAGTGTAACGATGCGTCTATTGACACACAGTACCTGCCTATTCAATATATAAGAAGACACGCGCGCACAACTCTCACGTGGACGTCCCATAATCATGCTCAAGAAAAAGAAAATGGGTTTTGCTTCGAAAAGTATTCCAATTTATGTAAGTGTATTAAGTAATACAGATATTAGTTGCGTTAAAGCAATGCTTATAACATCTGATTCGCTTAAGTGAGGTAAGTAGAGTCATGTAAGTTAATTACGATGCATCCAGAATTCTGTGAACCAATTTTTACTAAAATGTTTTATCATTCGCAAAGTAGAACGAATTGGTATACATTTTTCACTTAATTCGAGAAAAATGTCGGTCCTGTGTCATGTTAATGTCATCAGCTTCGTCTGTGGTTAATCTCTCGTGAACCCAAAAAGCGTCGTTTACAAAAAAATAGGGATGAATAAAAATGCACTCATATTATCATTATAATGCTACCATTAGCGTTCATCTTCTCAAATCGGAGCTATTCATAGAATAGCAGTAAGTCACCGCTCAGCTGCTGTATTACTAGGTGATGCTTGACCAGCGCTGTTGTTGAGACATCGTTGCCGGTGGCGGCCGGTGGCGGCCTCGCACTCTGCACCGGCGCACGTTGCCGCATATTATATTAATTATGCTATGTGATGCGTTGTGAATACCCAACCAAAGAGATTTTTCTGGTGTGTGCACTGCACCTACACCAGTTCTCGCTAGTGTTGTCTGCCGACGCGGTCTGTCTCGCGCATACACGTGCCGTGTAAGTTAAGAGGTAGTATGATATCTAGTAACCTATATGCATATGAGGAGTATATGATGCTCTTATTTTATAATAACTAAGGATTTCATTATTAAAATTCAGTATTAGTTTTCTTTATTCGACAACCTTACCACAGAAACAAACAATTACATTAATTTATCTCTGAAAAATAATACTATATGATTATTCATTTGAATGCCAGTACTGGGCGTTCCCACTCGGTAGAGGTAAGTTACCATTGCGAGCCACAACTTCACGGGTAACAAGTGCATTCAAGAACTTTTATCTATTGAAAAATCAGTTTCTTTGTAGTCCAACTAGTAGACAAAGAGGTAATGAATATTGAATAGGAGTCTCATCTAATGAGAGCTTGGTCAGAGTCTGGATTGGCCTCTTTTGTAACTCCTCGCAACATCCCTTAACTCACTTGAGTAACCAAAATGAAAATGATTTTGTCACATCGAGCATTTAAATGAAGCGGGAAAACTGAAAGCGAGCTTCAAAATAGTTTGAGTAACAGTCTACCATCTGTTATATGACGCATGGTTCTAGTAGGTAGCGGCTGTTCTGTCCCTATTAGAGTTAGTTTGCCTTAATCGAGATCGATTCGAGTGCGTGACAGCGAGCGTGTCGCCTGATTCAATAACAGTGATAGTGCATTATGTAGCATTCCTATCAGGTTCGGTTGGGCAGTAAACCAAGTATGAAATTGTCTCTGTCACACATGCGCGATACTTTCGGTCGCGATTGTGTTGCATCTCGTACACCAAGAGCCTCCATTAACATTGACCTTTTCACGTCACAATGCTCTTCGCTACAGTTAATGAAATAACGCGTAAAAGCATACGTCAGTCAGCGCCTGTCCGCACAAATGATACGCTGAACTAAATCAAGCGGGATCGCTCTAATTACACCGTCCCGACTAATTAGCTATTTACAGTTTTATATGTTACTAATCGCCGCCTAGTCCATTACAGTAAGCACGGATTAAGGGATATGACCTATTCCAATTAAATTATCTGTTCCATAAAACAAAATGAGCAACATGTAATCCGCTTGCATTGTGGCTTTTGGTATTGTGCCTTTCGTATAATTTTATTATTAAGCGTTCAATGAGAGTGATCTCTCTCTGTATCGGAGGATGTACATATTACATAGGTTTTATAAAAAAAAACTAGGATAAGCTCGGCGGAAGATCGCAGGTATATTAAGCTTGTGAATGTTAAGATAAATCTTTTATTCATTACTCGCCTTTTAGACTAACGGGGAGTAGAAGAATGGCATCAATTTAAAATAATTCAACATCACCGGTGTGACGTGCAGTGGACAAGTGGTCGTTAAAGGCGATGGATGTTCGGTTACTACATCAAAATATCGATGAAAACATACACTCTTGTTGATATCATCAATTACTATACAGGGACACGTTGTCTCGTAAGAAGCTGTTGCCGCAGATTGCTAACACGAGGCCGCAGTTGTAAGTCCAATCTGGATCTAGATCGACCAAAAAAAAATACTTTGTTCTGGGATGAGTTTATTTATTTGGAATAGGGCGCGACACGTGTCGACTACATTGAAATGAACCCCGAGTCGTGCAGTGACAGGTGACGGGGCGCGTCGGCGCGCGTGCACCGAGCTCTGCGCGCGGCACTTCGTCTCTGCGTGTTATCTGTACTCTAACACACTTTCTTTAACAATTAATGGCAACAGGAGCCTGTCCGTTTGTCTGTCAATCTGACCAACCGATATACGAACGAACAATGAGTGTATCGTATGAGAGCGGAGATAGCTCAATCAAACCTTTGCTAGTTTATGTGACTTTATGATTATTAGACTTTAAAATATTTTGTTCGTGGTTGACTATTCGTTAATATAAATGTTTACAAGCCCATTTGTTTATTCATAACATGTCTAACGTTGTTTAGTATTAGATATTATATCGGAAACTATCATTATAATCATCATCAATCTTTTAAAGAGTGTTGGGAGATGAAGTTTTAAATTGTAGCGCTCAAGTGATTCTGAGCTCTGATATTCTTAATTGTACCGAATTTAAAAAGAAAATAGTTTTGGTCCATAAAAAACTTATTAATTATTATCCATCCATGTCCATACAGGACTGTTCCAGTTTTGTTCCATTCTTTTAACAATTATGTTCGCTCTGTCCGTTCAGTTCTTCTGACAGATCACGTGACGTCAACACGTAACTGATTCAATTTAAGGTCAATTTAGATTTTGTGCTGGGACATTTCCCAAAGATTTTATGCATCTTTTTGTTTTGAAAAAAGAATACGGCTCGTTTTACTTAGTATCAACCAAATACTGAGCTGTGTTTGAGCGTAGCGCTATAGATCTGCTACTGGTTCACTTGCTTTGCGTTGTTATTCACGGCTTTTCCGAATTTTCTTTTACTGGTTTGGTAACA
Source organism: Trichoplusia ni (assembly GCF_003590095.1). Taxonomy (NCBI): domain Eukaryota; kingdom Metazoa; phylum Arthropoda; class Insecta; order Lepidoptera; family Noctuidae; genus Trichoplusia; species Trichoplusia ni. Next base: position 4,491 of record NW_020799846.1, read on the forward strand.
ATTCATGAAGATTTTGTAAAAAGCCGTCATGATTTGTTTTAATTATTTATTATGCACAAAATAATTTACATAACCTTTTCTAAGATTGGTAGAGCACTTCAGCCACTCTTTCGATGGCTAGGCCCTTGCTATTATACTGCATAACATAGTGCTAGAAAAATATCGACCATGAAAGTTCACTTTGAGAGCACAATAGAGCAAAACAATTTAATTTTGAAGTGAGAATGGCTCTCCGTACTTGGTCGTAATTCATATGTCAAGGCTCGTGACGTGCGAACATGTGTAATGTAATTTAGTGATGGAGGAGAATGAGTTAAGTCAAAGTGACCGACAACTGCGGCTGTCCAGTAACGTGGAATTAGATCCCGAGCTCGCTGCATGGAAACTGATAAGCCCCGACTGACAAGCGCAGTTCGCATGCAGACCGAGCCACGCCGAAAACATAGCTGACGGCCGATACCACTTACACTGAACATCATCATCACTTGTTTGATGCCGCAAACAAGGAGCTAAGTGATGTGAGAGTCACATTTAAGAATGTTTTCCAGTGGTCTAGTAATGCCACGTCGGCTGACATGTTTTTGTGTTTATGAAAGACGATAAAACATTAATGTGACGCCCGCCTCCAGCAGTCCGGCGGTCCGGCGGTCGACAATCTGTGCATGAGTACATTGAAGCCAGTAACGGTCACAATTATTGTTTTGTGGGGAGCCGGCGCGCGGCGACCCCGGATTGTGACCCGCCTTTGTTGCTCCATGTACACGAGCACAGACGCGTTCACATTTACACGGGACACTGTCTATCCGTTTCTATTTTAATATTAAACTTACGAAATTCAGCTTCTTACAATGATTGACCTTGTACTTAATAAAAATCTTAAAAGTCCATTTTCAATTTATTTGAATTTTAACGAATTTCAACAAAGGCCTTAAATGTATTTTTTATGAAAGGTAAAATTTCTCTGGGGTAAAATAAAACAGTCACGATTGACCATTTTAAATACGATTTTGGAATTAGTGTATTTTGGATAGGAAGAACATCGTGTAGATTCAAACAAAATAAATAAATGACTAGAGCCGCGTGTAAACGTTCGTAGAGCTGGCGGGGCGCAGCGTGGCGCGGGTCGAACCCGTCGCCTCCGCAAGACATGATTAAACACGCCCTCACCAATTATTACAGATGAAATGCCAAACACTGCGCGATTGAGGAAAATATTCAACTTTACGAAATGTATCAAGCGCATGCTCTACTAGAACCAGCTGAGGTACCCAGCATGTACGACATACGGTTTAATGATATATTGACTTACTGTAATCTAAGCGAACTTCGACTAACAGTCAAAGGAAACAAGCATAAAAAAGAAGAAGTTACATCAAACGCGTCTCCAGCTTTTTTTTTATTGTCAAAACTCACTTGCGTTTTGATACGCCAAAAACATAACGAAAAAGGTAAGGAAAAACTGTTCTATGATCTTCTCATTCTTAACTGACCCTCAAACAACTTTCAGCCGAATTGGTTGAGCAGTTCTTGATTTTCAAATGGTAAAACTTACATCACTTTTTATTCAGATAAGTATAATCATTTAAATGAGTTTTCTTGCTCTAGTCAATTTTAAATAAGATTTAAACTAAACTTAAACTACTAGAAACTAAAAACTACTACTAAAACTAAACTAGACTTAATAAAAAAAATACATTAACCCTTTTCTAATTAAGTAAAAACCTATACTGATAAAAATGCCTGAAGAGCAAAAAATTTCAGGAAAAATGTAGTCCGCCGCATAGAGCAGGACTATGCAACAGTGTGCCGCGACAGCGACTGCTAACTATGTTAAGCTTAATTGACGTACAAAATCTGTCAGTTTAGTAGGCCGGGGCCGGCTGCGTGCAGCCAGTCCTAGGCGAAATATTACAAGATGAAATACGATATGCGACAGAACTGGCGAGTGTGTGAGGTCGGCAGAGGAGACCCCGGCCGCGCGGAGCGGCAGGCAGCGCGGCGGCGGCGCGGTAGGTCAGGCCGCGGGTATTTATAAGCGAGCAGCAGCGCGAGCTCCAGCTGTGACCGCAGCACCTGACTCACGCCTGCCACTCGCTTTATGGGTTATAACCCAACATTTTTATCGCTTGTTCACACAATTATTATGCAGTATCCCTGACCTATAAATCTCGATTCATCGACGTCTTGAATATTTTATAACTATATTAATTTAGTTTTTAACCCGATTAAAATGTATCGACCTCCTGACGAATATAATCTTTACGCTCGTAAGCAAACCTGTTTTAAATATTATGAGCTGACAAGAATGAAAAAAATCTCTGCAAATTAATGCACTTCTGTTACCGTCCTTTCCATTTTGTCTGCCGTCAGAGCATCAGTTAATCGTGTTTTATAATGTGCAGCGTAACCAGGGCTACGACACTGGTTCCGAGTACTCGACAAACGGCATTAGCTGTGCAGGAGTACATTACGGAGACACATATTGCAGCAGTGTGGGGACGACAAAGCCGCCCAATACAACCTATCAGCTTTAGACAAAACCGCTACATTTTGTTTGGGCTCCTGCTAACAGCAATACTAATTCATTCCGAAACTACACAAAGGTATCAAAGGTTGCTAATCGAATGCTTTGCGATGCGAGCCGTCAGAACATGCTAACTGACGATGCATTTACCCAAAACCAAATATAACAACATATTTTGTATTAGTTCTCATTATAAGCATTTTACTTTGATTAAACATAAACTAATAAAAGTATTCGAAGCTCGTTTCGTTTATTTACTATCATTGTCACTTTATCAGTAATCAACTCTTGCAAGTTCAATTCGTCCCGCTGGTTTCTGTTTCCGATTTTCCTACAAGTCTGCAAGGTGCAGTCAAACATTATGAGGACACGGAGCTGGCCTGCAAGGTGTGCACGTCTTGACGAATACTTTGATACGAAAATATTAATCAGTTTAAAATCTTTACATTAGTTAATTCTTGTTTAGAATAACACCTTATAAGTGTTTTCCGTATTCGTCAGAGTGCTCGTGAAGAGTTACAATACCACCTCAACCTCCACTTACACGAGGAGTCTGCTCCGAATCGTTAAACGACAACACTTCAAATTATTTACACAAAAATGATTGACATGTGAATACTTACGTCTGACGAACTGTGCTTGCGCTCGAACAATAACGGCGGCCACTAGAAGGGGCACCCACGCCCTTCCGGGGTATCTCATACTAGATACCTTTTGTTTTAGTGAAGGCTATAAACAAATCGGCTTTCGTTATAATATCGAGTAATAGTCGACTTCATGTTTTAGAACACCACACTGGTACCGGCAAGTAATCGAGTAAATTGGCATCGAGAGAGTTACTTTGACATCGAATGCTGCGGGCTGCTGGGCAGGCGTTGTTTACACAAGTAGAGTAGCAAGACTGAGGTCTCCCGAATGAGACGAAGAATTGCTGTCTATTATTAATAGCTATACAGCCAACTAACTAGCTCCGAATATTTTTGAACTTAAAATAATAATTAGTTACAATAAGTTTTTCAATCCGTTACTCTTATCCTCTGTTATCGAAGGGCCCCAAGTCGGAGTATAAGCGGAGGCCGAGGCACTCGCTCCTGCCAGTAAAGCCTCACGGCTAGGAATGTTCCACTCATATTATAATTACCTCGAAGCCGCGCCATTATATTTCCATTAAGGTAATATTTCTCTCATGAGATTATTGTGCATCATTGTTTGCACATCACAGAGTTATTGAACCTCAAATGAAGTTATTTGTCGTATCGGACGATAAAGTTTTGATAGGTTTTATAACATGGACTATCGATAAATAGATGCGGTTGTTTACTGCGGCGAGTCGAACGAAAATTAGAAAACTTTATATCAAAACAAATTAAAAAAGGTTTAACATCACCGAAGTATGTCGAATTAAATATGTGTATAATATAAATATAAATATTTGATGAAACTACAGGTACAGGCGCGCCTCGTCGCGAGCCCGCGTTTCTGAGCTGAGTGTAAACTCGTCAATCTTTGTCCTATTCTGTCCATTAAACACGGTCGAGTGTGCTCGGCACATCTGTCATAGCGACACTTGTCATTAGTTTATAATACTGTGTTTTTATTGCAGCTCGGCGGCTCGTCGGCGGCTCGTCGGCGGCGCGACGACGCGACGCCCGGTGAGCGCGATTAGCTGACACCGCATATTAAGTTTTCTGACAGTGTTTATAATTTGTCTCAATAAACGAAGTCAAGTATATACGCTAGTACTAGTACTACAGAGCCGATGTAATTGAAATGTTTGGCAAAAGCAACTGCAATTAAATGTGAAACCAGCTTATGATAGCATTGCATGGCGGCGCGGCGGTGTTTGATCAGCAAACCTTGTTCATGGGTAACTAGCGCCGGGAGGGGATGCTCTGCACTCAGGCATTACTTCATGCGACAAAAGCCTTAAGAACCTGTACGACTCTATAACGTAACGTTAGGCTGGTATGCGTAGTGTTTGTGTACCTAGAGTGCGTGGCGAACGCGGTGTACGCGGCGTGCGTGGGCTAGAGGACGTGGCGATACTAAAGTAATCACTTACCGTGTTGACTGATCAAAACCTTGGGCGTGAGATAACGCATCATCGAAAAAATATTTAATGTATTTAGATGACTATCACCCTGATTCATTCAAAGTCAGTGTAGGAAGGAACCTTGTACACAACTAGAAATGATTATTTAATGTTGTATTTTAACGACCATCATCTATATTACAGAAAATGTTTCTTGAAGTATATTTGTAACTCTACAATACTGCCGAAGTCCGTGTGACTTGTGTCCCACGCATGGCTCAGATGATTGTTTTATTGGTTTCCGACTTACAATAATCTCGTCAACGTTAAATCACTTGATTTTATAGCTAAGCCCGTTTGTACGTCTTTCTTTGTTTACGAAACGAAACATGATATTTTTGGTTTGACTTCAATCTCGACGCGCGACGGTAACAATATCACGTTATAGCACTGGGGCTATAGGTCACTCATCGTACTATGATTTATTTAAGAAAAAAATATTTAACTAAATCTGGTGAGAACACCTACACTGGTAGATGCGACCTGTTTCGCAGTCGTGAAGGTATTTCATGAACATTTAACAAAAATAATCGTTTAAAACTTTAAATATAGAACACAATATTTACAATGTAGAGACGTGCGGTGGAGACCGCGTGACGTCACCGCATACCTTCATCATCAAGGCTGATAAGGATTATTGTATTATCAGTGTGATAACGTACTCCTAATGAGCCATAAGCTTAGATTTGCACAGTGACGCGTCCCCGAAGGTCCCCGAGGTCTTAATAATTATGTTTTCTATTTTCACACTATATTGCATGTTAAGTAATCTTGTTAAATATCAGCGGGGTCATAAACATTAAACATGTCATATAATATAGAATTAGATTTCGTTGTAATTTTATGGTTGTGTAAAAGTGAGTTTCCGCTGGAGCTTGTGAGTTGATCGGCGCGCGAATCGCGACACGAAAAGTGCATTCAAATGTCCCAGTGTAACGTTATTAATCAATGAGTGTATCTAGCACGAGTCACGGTACAGCCGCTACCCGGGTACAGGCCCGCGCGAGCCGCTGTTCGACATCCATGCAAATAAGTGAAGATGTGAGCGCCGCGCTCTACCCGATAGCGCTGATACAAAACCCGGCTCTTTGCTATCGAGGAAACTGTAATAAGCTGAGAGTGGCTACGTAATTGATATTCATATTAACAGTCTACGAGCCATTACCGTCTATCGAATATACTCTCTTTCTTTATAAATTGGATATGTATTCGATTTTATCGGAAAGTGCATCACTGTCTTTGTAACATTCAATTCCTAATGAAGAAGTCTTATTAAACAATAATGTTCGAGCGTGCCCTTTCTAGTCATTCGAGCCTAACGAATTAATAAGAAATACTCTTACGTTTCAAACGTGGCCGGCGTTATGTGTAATGTGCACTGGCCGCAATGGGTAAGACATATCGCGTGTACTTGTTATAAGTATTATTTTTAAACAAACGTGGCCCTTGAGTTCTCGAGCATCTGGCTTTCATACCGACTGTGAATACGTCATTGAGACGATTTCGCTCATTAGTTCAATAAGACAAGAAAAAATGTGCTGAGGCAAAGCTGGCCACGGCGGTGTTACTGATACGAGGGCACCGACAGCACCCCTCCCCCTACTGTCACCTTCTATAAAACTCGTTTATTATCTGTCGCCGCAACTTCGAGTACAAGCAAATGATTTACTACGTAACTTCAATAATACTATACTTTTAATTAGAAACATGACGTGATCACGGTCACAATGAACCTGGAGTGTGGTTACATCCGAGGATTGCTGTCTCCTATCAAACTGATAGCATGTGTTTTGAGGCGCAGCGTGAGAAACAAACTGCAGCCGCGTCACACGAACTCGAGCAAAATAAAAGAATCACAAGCAAACATTTTTTTTGCAAATGTTGCAATGAGAGTATCCTGTCATTCGTATAAAGTATCATTTATTTAAAGCACATTGTAAATTGTTTCGTCTGTCGGTAGTCCCCAAGGTGCATACTTTATAACCACAGCTACTGAATAGTAGGCTCGCGCGCATAATATCGCCATTATTAATTTTGGATATTCTGTAGCTTCGAGACCTTTATTAGCTTTGAGATTGGAAGATAGGTTTAGTTTAGGAGCTTAACTATACACAACTGATCTGCAGTGAAGTGGAACTTTAGCAACCGTCTTTAGGATATTCGATAACTAAAACAGAACTAATAATTGGTTTCAGTTTAAATGAGCAAAAACATAATAAAATAAGCTTTGGATTTTGTTGGACGTCGTCAAGTTTTCAGAGATTTTGATTCGATTGTAACGAGGCTGAAAAATTAACTAAAATACTACTCGTGTGTGAAAGTGTTGCTAGAAACGAAAATGAAAAAAAGCCGTGTGTTCGTCAGCGAGGAAAGTATGTCATACGTTTCAACGACAGTGTGGGTGTCATGAAAGCTTGCCTTAATCAGAGCCGCGTCTGCCAAGTAAAGGTTTACCTTTTATTGTTCCTCCACTATCGGCTTTTCATTAGGACGAAGGATTTCACGACATGAATACATCGCTGCGCGGCTTTGTTTCATGCTCTCTTTTATATAAACGCGTGTTCCTAAAATGTTACTTTTTTAATTTGATTTATTAACAAATCGCCTCGTTACAGCCGCCGTGCTACAGTACTGACTGGACGGGGCTCGCCGCCGCCGCGCCTGCTGCGTGCGGCACTCAGTGTGTTTATGAAGCTGTGCGTGCACAACTCGAGGAACCAGAATCTACTTCTATTGTTTTGAATGCGAAACGGACAAATAACATTATATAGTGTTATGATGAAAGTAGGTTACACGTTCAATGCACAAACGCATGCGTTGATAATTTGAAGCACTTGGACAGTATCGTGGCCGAGTTAACTCAGCCAGGCTTAGCACAAAGCATTACTCAAACCGCGATCAAATCAATTAAAGTTGATATTTAGTGTGGTCGTAGTTATAGTATATTAAAGGTAGGCTGGCCCTGAGTCACCTCATTAGGGAGGCGTGCGGTCACTGTACCAACACCAGCCTGCATTAGATTAGTCTGCGCCGGGAGGGATGCCGCCGCCGCGCCGCCGCCGGACTACGAGCTGCTCTACATGCACCAGGTAACTGGCCGAACTCTACTGACTCCATCGAGAGCCACCGGCGACTACCTCAAAATATAAGAGATTCGAAACGCTGAGTGTGTGTTAGCGGTCGCATTAAAAGTGTGTCTGGGGGCAGATATTGTACTAGCAAAGGCGCGACTTCACTGCTCGCGACTATTTATATCTTTCGAATTGTTTAAAACTTTCCATAACAAAGTTCCCCCCTTTTGTCCCTCAAATGGATTGAACTAAGGTTATCGTCAAGGCTACTGTTATGCGAATGCGAACGTCAAAACATAATCAAATAGATTGGCTCAAAAAGGTTCTATGCTTCATCCATTTAAGGCCTTCGACAGATAGACAAATATAATAGTGTAGCACAGGCAGCGATACGTTTCATAGGCGCGAGTGTCACTGATGAGTCTCTCAATGCGAGACCTGCAGCTACCCACGAGACAAGCCTTGTTCAGGTTGAACTTACTAGTCCAAACCAAAATTATAATGAAAAAGTTTTTCCGATTTCAAGAAAGCTACAGACTATGGCTATCAAACACAAACACGTTTATGTAACAACACATCGAAATGGTTTCATTTCATTAAAAGTATTGATGTAGACGGCTATTGTTACCAGAACATCCTGTCATTCCTTACACATCAATAGAAATTGTAATGTGTCGTTTTGATTACTTTTAAGCGTAAAAACTAACCCCACTGTATCAGGCCTATTTAATGGTTTAGTGTAATAGATTGATCCCTCTAGTGATTGAACGCAAGATATGGGTATCTGCTTAGAATTGCTAGGTAGAACAACAGAAGTACTTATAAGTAACCTGATTGATATTGAATCCCGCGACCGCAGGCCTAGCGGCCGGCTACCCGACCCGGACAAAGAGAGTGTTGTGTTTTAACGTCTTCCCATTGTTCGTTACGTGCGGTGGTCAAGTGCGCGTCGAGTTTCGCGCCCATTGACTAAACTATTTAGTGAGTGTTGAGCGTGGTCAGCCATCAGCCGCGATTGTGTTACACCTGGGCTGGGGCTAGCAGCTCCGGCGCGCTCCCACCGCTCGTCATTATAAATACAGCTTTACATTTATTTCCAAACCATCTTTAATTTAGGTTAAGTTTATTAAGCGATGTTTTCATTACACTCACAAACATTTTTATCTCTTCTGCCCTTTTATGCAATTTTATTCGCAGAGGTATCGCAATAAAGCATAATTTATAGTTTTCCATTGAGTAAGACCATAAAGATAACCATTAAAGTATACGAATAGTTTAGCTCAACTCGCCTACAGTCACACAGGCATACACGTCACAACATTGGTTTACTCGTCAATAAATGTGCTGTCTCTATTTATGAATATAATACATAGATACTTATTATACATCAGGAGAGTGTAAAAAGAAACTCAATTAAAAAAATGTGGTTATACTTAAAATGTAGCATCGTAGGGTCTACTTTGAATATACGTTCAGAATTTCGAACTTACATTATTGATACACAACTATGCTTTTAATAAAAATCATTTGCTTACAAACGAGTTTCAAAATGAGTTTATAAAATATTTGATATTGATTGCCAAACTCAAGTGCTGGAGAGAGTCTTCTGCGAAGAGTAAGCAAAGTTCACTCCGAGAGACACAGAACTTTGTTAAAGAAAATAAAATTGACGGGGTTGGGAAGTTTACAATGTGTGTTGACGTGTATCACGTACTAAATACCCCGACACGAAGGTATCATAGCATTCACGAACTATGAAATACTAAAAATCATTTTCAGAATCCACAAAAAATATTTACAAAACTAATCTGAATTTCTGAATATTGAAGTCATTTATGTTGGCGGAATTCAAAATGATGGGCGATCGGTAACCAAGCTGCCGCAGTACGATCCAACAGTTTGACAAAAAGCCACATTGCGGGACACTTATTTAGAAACTGATATTAATTTGAACGAGGCCAGGGTTCGCGTGCGAGGCGGAGCGGGCCGCGCTCTTGTGCCTCGATTTAGACGCATTAGCGACAAACTAACTAGTATTTACATTAGCGTTCAGCGTGCGCGCCGCGCGGTAAACGCAACTACACCAAACTTGGCCCGATCACTGCAAATTGATAGCCCGCTGTGGGGAAGGCGAATTGTTTCCGAACTCCTGCGAACGCAGTTGGAGCCACAACAATATGTTCGGCATAACTAAACCACTTGGAGACAAGTTTCGGATCCGATCCTGATTTAAGTTTCATGCATAACAGAAAACACTAATGAGCTTCAACTTGTAGACAAAATCGCTTCTATTGTATTTTTGGGCACGAAACCAGATATTATAGTTGTTCTTTATGCAAATCAGAGCAGAAGCACGACATGGTTGCCATCCTTTTGGGCTGCTTCTGCCTCATGTTCCGAACTCGAACAGAACCAATCAATTTACTTTATTTTTAGAAAACATATTATAAAATATTTCGGTTGTAGTTATCGAACCAGCCCAGTGTCATGTTTCTACGGGAGTAGCCTAAGTCTTGACTATCTTTACCCTAACTATAAAGTAATAAAGACGTCCGCGGATGAGATGCTGCTGCAAGTTCCTCTTCGCCTGGAGGCTGGTGTCGCGGGCGCGACGCGGGCGGGACGCGACCCTCCAGCCGCGTCGCGGTGTCGCGCCTCACCGACTTGGCGTCTCGGATGCCGACACCTTTTGTTTTGTCATTTGAGTCCGACTCTAATAAACTTTACCTCCTTACAAGTTTCGCATTGTGTAACACCGGTTTACAGTTCGCTGGAATGTACATTGCTTTGCTTTGAAGCGTTTCACTATCAGTGGCTTGTTTGGTTAAGCTGTAGGTAGTAGTCTTTTTACATTTACATCGAAGTTTAAGATTTCAAAAACATATTTGGATACTGTTTTGTTATCTAATTAATTAGAGACTCCTTCGGAGTCGTTTCAAATATATATTTATTTTTGAGGAGTACTGCCGTAGGTCTTTGGACTCGTTTATTACAGTGAGGCGACGTGTTTTACAGAGAGAGAACACAAATTCAGATTGTAGATGCACCTTTTTGTGACATTTCAATATGAACCTGCACAAAAAGCTACAATAAGTTCTAACTTATTGTTATAACGGTCATACCGGTCAGTTCTAACTGATGGAGGACGAATTAAATCTGTAGGCCGGTTCAGGAGCACAGTTCAGACAATGTGTATGAAGGATTGCAACGCATTGCTATACACCGACACAAGAACGAGGATGACGTAGCATAGCGGTTCAGGTTTAGTCAGCAAAAGTCTGACACTTCCCATTTGCTCCCCCGAGGGAGTGAGTGTCCAAGAGGATTCCCCCGCCTAAACAAAAAAAGGGGTCCCGACAATAACTACATAGGTAGGTACATTAAGTACACAATTACATAATATCGCGCAACATTTCGATACTCTATTATTACTCGGTCCTTGTTAAGCCAGCGCTGGCAAGTTTTGGTCTCTACTGATGCATATAAATACTCGAGGAACAAAAGAATTCGATACAATATCAAAAACATGACAATTAAAGGTGAATATTCCGGTCCGATAAATTTTTGTTCGATTCTCGAAAGCAAGAACAATAGTATTTCTGTCAATTATATATGAGTATCGTTACATACCTGTTAATGTTCAATAGCTGCAATATCGACATGGATGCATGAATAGAAATATTTGTTGTCTTTCATTTAAATAATGAGCTTTACGCAAAATGGTTGACCAAATTTCAATCTGCTAAATAGGTACCGTCATCATCAAAGCATTTCAATACATACGTATCATTTGAAATACGTATCATTAGGAATTTTGTGACTATTTATGTAAATCCTGTGTTATCTGTTTTGTTGTTAAGTTAAACGTATATCTGTGCCAAACTAAGTAAGACGCAGCTGTGTATGTATCTTATGATTAAACCATTCAAAAAATGCTTATTCAAAAGCTGTTTAAAAATGCTTTTGAATACCACGACTTTCGAGTTACAAAAATGTATCAGACATTAGAAAATTGGAAGTTTGATTTAAGTATAGTAACGACATCCGTCGGTGAGGCGAGCACTACAGTGGTACTTATTTCTCACGCAAATGAAGCTTACTCACACTAGCGCAACTCCTCGTGAAAAGTCTCAACTTTTTGTTTTTTATCGTCAAAAGGGTTTCCCCGACCTTTGCTAAGAACCCTAATTTAGTACAGATATGCGCGGTTTAAATAGTGAGAGCGTTCAGCATCAACTTTACTCGTTTAGTTAACTAAGCAACTTCAACTCAGGTAATACGAGAGCCAGTTTGCCAAATATTAAGTCGACACATTTTATTTTACTTTTGTTGTATAGTTGCAGGGCACGTTAGTGGCAGGCGGTACCTAGAGCAGCAGTAATGATCGATTTGGGCAAGCCTGCCGTCATTTAGAATGTTTATGACATTATTCGTTTTATCGCATCGCCGAGGGAATTAACTTTGCCCCGACGGCATGGTGATGCAGATGGTAGCCCGGAGGCTGCGCGGCGGCCACGACGGCGGACCTAAACTAATTATCTTGCGATCTCGCTAACATTACACACAAAGTAAAAATACAACCCCCTTTAGTGGCGCCCTCCTCTCTGCACATGCTTTTAATATTGTAATCAACTCACATCGCTATTCTATTCTGGACAGAAGTAGGTAAAAGGTACTAGTTGTTTGGATAAGTCGCTGTTTAGTTTAGTAATTAGTTAAAGGTTTAGAAGACTGTTCGAAGCGATGGCGTCGCACACAGAGACGAGTTCCATCGCTACGGTTTTTAATCAAAACTGTATGTGTATATGTAATAGTAATGTAGTGATATGAGTTGGACCACGACAGCCGACGGGTTCAAACCAAGATACGACGCAGAGCGAGTTCACTGTTATTAGCTTTGAAGCTTCTTAACTATTTTTGGAACATAATAATTAGTGTTTAATATTCAAGAGATTTTCATTTCATTAGTATTGCGACATATGAAAAGGGAGATAATTCATATTTTCGAATGTTTTCTTAAATATTATAAATATCATCCTGACAATTGGACACGCAAATATGAATTTCTAAACATAGTCTGCCGCGTGGGTTTTACAATAAAACATGAAGATTGATGTATGGGTCGTCTTTAAAGTTATACCCACTTAAAATACTCGGTAATGACAAATGGGACACATTGTAAGTGTGTTACACGTGTGCTGGCGGGCTGTCGGCGCCGGGGCAGAGGTTCACGTGATAACACTAAGCAAACTATTCTTATTTGGGCTATCGAACACAACGCACCATCTACAATGTAGCTCCCGAGGTAAACGCAACCAATCTACTCATCCGACGTATGGTGAGCGACCGCATAAAACTTCTCTTGAGAATAGTGATGTGGAATGTAGTTATAGATAACTGCAACGAGTATGGTTAAAAGAGTAACAGCTACTTTTTAGAGCCTGCAACTCCAGTGTCCGTCAGGAATCACAAAGATATGATGATGTCCAAAATACATGATTGGTGTTAGCGTGCTTCTCGATGCTTAACTGCTTACTTACTTGTTTTAATAATTCGAAATAATGTTTAATATTGAAATCAGTAAGAACCGGTACTTGAAACAAATTATTTAGAGACATGAAATAATATAGGTCAGTTTGTACTTCGTCCAGACGCACGCTGAAGGAGAGCCGCCGTTCGTATCGATACCGGGCTGGCTCTCCGTACATCACTAATTACTTATCTACAACTATGCCGCAACCGCAAGCGATTCATTAAATTATTGGTTTTATCTCAATTAATCAGTTTTAATGGAAACAGGATTGCAATTGTTGCATATCAAGTGAATAATTTATGGTAGATGAGTATTGACTAGTTATACATATGTGATTGGGTCCTTGACCAAAAATGTGTAGAGTGATAAGGCACCGTACTCAAGAACTTGCTAGCCACTGATCACAAACCATGTCAATGAAAAGATAAGAGTATTTATACAATGCGTCGTGACCCACGCCGTGTTTATCTGACACTAGGGTCTGCTAGGGCTGCTCCCTCGATAGCTATGTGTGTCAGGACTCGGCCAGTCCGGCCGCGCGCGGTTGCCATGGCGACGGGGACCCCGTCTGCGGCCGCTGCAGGCTCGTGCAGCTCTTCTGCATCAAGCATTACAGTACGCCGCCGAACAGAATTACATTGCATACAGCTCGACATTAAACGATTGCAAAGGTTCATAATCCCTATTGATGGATTCTGATTCCACGCAGTTTATAAAATTAGGTACGAATTCATTTGATGTACAATCTCAAAAGTCCCAACAGGAAAACAGTTAAATAAATTAAAACGTAAATCCTATTAAGTAAGAGTCCTCAAATCAATTAATTGATCCGCCACTTTGTTTTATCAAACTGTAACAGCGACCGACTTATTAGTTTTCCATACTATCTTAACACTCGGCACGACCACAATTACTCTACCTTATGAAAAAAAACCGGTCAAGTGCGAGTCTTGCTCGCAACAATGAGGGGTACGTGCAAATAGGACAAAGAGAAATAAATTAACAATCTATTTTGCCCGCTCAAAAATTTATGACCGTAACAACGTTGCTTAACTGCGATCCTCGATCTACAAAATCGGGTACAAAATAAATCATCTGTGAAAATTCCTACTGACTAGCTATCACGGTTCATGCGATACAGCCTGGTGACAGACCTGTTGGGTTACCTAAAACCTAGCGTTTACCTGCAACAAAGTGCACAAGCAGCCAGGGGAGGGGGCGCCGCACACAAATAAATGTTCAATTACTCGGCTCGCCTGACGCGACTTAACGCCCACATCTCGCTCTGAACACCTAATATCGTATCGCTTATCTATAAACAAACATTTCATTGACACATCAAAGCCTATTTAAATGCTTCGGTGGCAAAATAACAGCGCGAGAAATAACCTTCTTACAGCGAGCAAAATAAACCAGGCCTTTGTGTCTCCGAATAATACGTCTTGTGTCCCAGTGCCAGGTGGTGGAATGTAGTACCATACTCAAGTCAAAGGTTCACTATTTGAAATCGAATTACAAAAATTAAGTAAATTAAGTAAGTATAATATAAAGTTGAGCCTGTCTACCAAGTATGTCTTGATACGCTAGTGTAGACGTGGACTTGCGCGATATGTCCTGTTATCACTACAAAGCAGATTGCAGTACAATACGGCGGCAGCTGTCGCGGCGCGGCGGCGCAGGTTAAGCCGTCTGCACCACAAACACCTACATTTATATCCACATCTATGAAATGCGGGAACACACGCGCGTTTCGCGCTTTTGTGTCAAAGATATAAGCATCAAAGGAATAATAAGGTTCTCGACAAATGTTATTCTAGAGACAAGTAATTCACCTCGTAATACACATAATGTGATACTGTAAAAATTATTCAATGTTTATTTGTTCACGAGAACAAGAAACACACGCACGCAAGATAAAGAAGCTCACGGGCCGCTTGCTCGTTTGACGAACACGATTTAACGAAAACTTACCAAAGCATCTTCTACCAAATGAAATATTATTCATGTTTCCGTTCACTTCAAAACATTACGACTACACAAATATTTTAACAAATAGGAAATGTTCTTCTTTGCTTCCAATCACCGGACAAAATTTCAAAGAGCTAAAGCTATCAAAAATTAAAAGAAAGTACGAAATCATTTAATTACTAAATGTAAAAAACTATTCAAACTAGGCTGGCTTCTATCTATGAAATGCAAAAATAAGCTGAAGCAAGAATTTGTCAATAAACTCAGTTTAAATAATAATTTTATTGTAGTTGCAGGCCGTGCAGTGCCTAACAGTTGCATGTCAACACTAGCTGCGATATAAAACTGACATAAAACAGAGTAAAATATTTGTCGTATCGGATTGTTCAAAGGGATGGTTTTACAGTTTCAAATTTTTGAGTAAACCCGCTGTGACGTGCCTAAACTAGAGACTTGCTCTGACTAGGGTTCCATCCAAACCAAACCGCGGGAAGAGAGCCGGGATTGTTTGAAACATCACAATATTTAACAAAGAATTTACCTAAAGAACCTTTGACTAACTACATAAAGGGTATTGCATTTAGTGAAAAAAATTTTTAGTTAACATTCGTCAGGCGCGAGTCCGACTCACAACATTTAAGATCCAGTAGGTATTTTTTTTTTAAGAAAAACGAACTTTTAACTATTTGTCGCTCAGCACATTTCTGGCCGTAGCTACCAACCGTTTGATTAACCCAATTTATTTTTATTCTTTATATCAATGTTTAACGGCGTAGCTTTTAATTTTTTTTAGGGTAATGGAAAACAGAAAAAAATCTTATATTATCTTTACAGCACTGTTTGCTAGTGTAGGAACTAGAAACACGCAGGGAGTGCGGGCTCCAGACATAGAGTTCCGTGTTTATGCTTCTTTCCGTAAGAGAAGTGAAGGGACTCAGGACAAGAGGCAGCAGGAGCGCTACCCGACCTACTTCGAAGAAACCTGTGTTGACTTGGCTCGACTATTCAGTGCTCTCGCAAGAGAGTCACGGCCATTTGGATTTCGGAAGATATGTTAATGTAAGCTTTGAGTGATCCCTCAATAAGCTCAGCTGTTTATGTTATGGAGGGGGGAGCCTGCGCGAGCGCACCTGCTCATTGTGACGACAACCACGACTTGAATAACAAACAATCTTTACTTTTCATCGGTTTAACATCTCCACTAAAGTTGAAACAATAAACCAAAGTTCTTTAGAACGAACAAAGGACTGCATAGTTATTACAGCAAGACGTATCTCTGGAACGGTCATTAAACTAAAATATGCGCAAATCTAGTTCAGTAACCCAATTCGTTAATGCGCTGTGAACACTGCGTTAATGGGTAACGGGTATACGACACGTACAATACAGATTTATGTTTCTTATGAAGCACGGCACTTTTGGCAGCGGCACACCTGGCAACGGCCGATATACTCTTGCGCAGGGTTGTCGTCTCCTAACCGATTTTCCAAAGACAGCTATTGAAAAGTTTGTTAAGCTAGAGCTGGTTACGTCGTAACCTTTTCGATTTTCTTTAAATAGCAATCACGACACACGATATTTCGCTACAATTCATAATTTTGAAACGTTATTAATAATGCATATGCTTACATCGCCGGTGGGGATTTTTTAATGTAGCGAGCTCAGCAAATACATTGAATGACTAACAAACGTATTTTGTCCTTTGATTGAAGTTTGAATCAATAATATGGCAGGCATCAATATTTATACAACGAAACTAGTTACTGTTCACGTGATTGTCTCATTCCGAACATTTTTACTCTGTTATAAAATCAAGGCTACATGGAAACCAGTAGACACGGACTGCAAAGCCGCATGATGCAGAAGACTGTTATAAGAACATGCATAGTGACGGTAGAAGAGCGACACATAAAACCCTAAATAGTGGAGGCGACCCTAAGCCGTAGTACAGGGTTGTTAACCCGGACCAAATAGGTACCGTTAGTAGTCCGCGCGCGCGCACCTCACCACGCCTCGATGTGAGCTGTGAGCCCATCAAACGAGGGAACATTCACGTTTTCATGAACTCTGACCAATTATACATTCCAGAACATTCTTAGAGTTCAAACAATAGTTTCAACTGTCAACGTAATTAACAGACAGACCGATACACATAATTTAGAGATGGCTAGAACACAGACTAAGACAGATGGAAATTAACGTTCTATATCTAAACGGGTTCGGGAAGTCGATCTGAGTTCGATGGTTATCTGAGTAAAGATTTGCATCGAGCAGCGTAGAGATTGTTGAAGCCGCTTTGGGTGCACATTGGTATTTATTTATTCGCCTACTTAAGTTCATTGCTAACGTATCAGTACTAGTCAGCTTGTTCAGTGGACAAACATAGTATTATGTTTCTTACATCGAAGTGAGTTTAATCTCTGCCTGAGAGGCCTAACTGGAAAGATAATTAACGGGTGTGTTAGCATTACGCCGACTCATAAGTGTCAGCGTAATGCTAACTTTTATTATGCGATTTTAAAGGATGATTTGAGTAAATTAAAGTATGTGTCTTAATATATCTAAACATTAATAGTACTTCAGGAAGAACTAGAGATATTTTGTAAAGTCGGCGCACGTTTAACATAATGCCCGGCAAAGGGTTTTTAATTGGAATTTCCAAAGGCAGAATATAATTTTAATCGTCACACTTGTGAAGCTCTTTCATCAGCGAAGGAAACGGTAAGACTTCAAAATATTGCACTTCACAGTTTTTACACAAAGGGTTTGTGTGCCACAGAAGATATCCATACAAGGGACTTGCGCGACATTTATTGTGGAGACCGAATGCATACACAGAGCATTACTTTTTGTAATTAATTGCCAGTGAAAAGGACTTCACTAATAATTGATTTAGTTTTGTCTCGCTTTCAAAGCTGGACCGCTAAAAGATTCTTATGATATGAGGCCTGCGAGTGGTTAGTATCGATAGAGACAATATCTAATAGGCTAGTTTTATCCGTCGCCGACATAAACTGAGGCTACGCTACATGTTAAAAGTTTAGTGAAAGGGGGACTAGTTCTCAATGAGGACTTCGCCACATATTATACAAACTGATTTTTGACTTGTAAGCGTAATTTTTGAGCGGTGTTTCCTAGCCGTCGGCGGCGCGCGGCCGATACGTGAAGTGACGCCGACCCAAGTAGCTGACCGGCCATAATTTAACTCGGCATAAGGAATTAATGAACCAAAGAGGAATCTCTAAAGCTACTTTTAAACTCGAGTCTTATAAGACCGGCAGGATAATGGCGCACCAAAAAATGTTCTCTCAAAATATAATTTAATGCGAATTTTCTGATCGATAATTGTTATGCAATACAAGACCTGTTTGTTTTAAGGCCTAAGCATATATATTTTTTTCCATTTTACTTATTAAAATAATTAATATTTTAAATTATTAAATAACAAGACATTTTATGGTGCAAGGTAATTAATAAATAAATATAATTAGAGTTACTTCATTGTAATTGAATATTGCTTAGTATACAAAATACATACAACTTCAAATATTTTTTAGTACAAATAATTTTCTTAGGACAACTGAAATTTAGTTAGTCGTAAAGCAAAGTAAGACACCATCAGTTAGATGTGCGCATTGTTTGCGATGATAAGGAGATAAGGCAAGCGCTCGTGAGCCGCGGCGGCCGGCCGCCGAAAATCCTTAATTTTTCACAATTTAAACGTACATCGGAAACTTGTAAAGTTATCCTAAGTTTCCCGCGCCTCGCGCCGGTGTCGGTGCATCCCTACAAAAGTTACCAACTACTTTTCTCCTGAGGCCGCAGCCGCCTAGCATTCGATGCCAATTTATATTTTTTATGTACATTTAAAATATGGAAGTAATATTTGTAAGTTCACTGATTTATTACCGTTCTGTGTGGTGTTCGATGTGCCGCGAAACTTACGGTTGTTGCGAGAGCGCGCGGGACGGGACACGTGCGTCCGGGCGCACGGGCGGTTACGGACTGCCGCTGGCGGCGCCGGTCGCGGGCTGGCTCGCGCGCGACCCGCATCCCGCGGGTTGAACAACTCGTTACTATCGGGACGCGGCTCGGAGGAAATAACAAACACCACGATCTCTCGATCTCCTCCAAGTTAGGACTTATTGCCGATCATTAATTACCCCATGATTTGCAGTTGATGTGGATCATTTCACAAGTACAATTTCAAATGTTTCACGCAACGTGTTTGAAAATTGTTCGAATACATAAATCAAATCCGACAGCGCATATTTCGGAGTGGCACCTCGCGGCGTGTCACTCGAACCTATTAAACGGCTGAACTAATTCACAAACTGGTGCACTCGGAAATGTTTGAGCGGTTGTTCGGATTTTTTTGATGCGGACGAAGTTTCTGTCTGGCTAGGTTTTACAAGGCTCTAGCGATCCGGGGTCGGTGCTTGCGGAACTTTGGAACGACACTTGCCCGGATTAGTCGGACTTTCACCACCGATCGTAGCGAAGGTGTTATGCGAACCGACTTACCGATGTTCCATGCGGAAAATACCGAGAAATTCTCAAACGCTGTCACCATGCGAATTTCCTTTGGCTTTTTATAAGGTTGGTCAAATAACACAGTAGTAAAATCATGGAATAGTGGTGATGCCATTGTTTACGCTCACGGGTGACGGGGACACGTATCCGCTTCGTATGTACTCTATGTACTAACTTATTTTAATTGGATGCCCAAAATACTTTATGAACTTAAATGAGTGCTAGAATGTTACAGGCCGCGGAAACAATATTTCAGAAATTGTTATTTTTTACGTCCTGGACTTTTTGGAATTTTATGTCCTTTAGGACTATCCATTGTGCAACAATAAAAGTGAAGGTAATATAAAATAGAAAAGCGTACAGTTGTGATGAAGTCCGCTCCGCGCGCGGCCGGTAACCGGATTAACATTGAACTTTAAGTGCGAAACGTTTGAGATTAGGGCCAAGACGCGTCGCGCGCTGCTACGGATTCCCACAAGCTTCACTAACTGATTGTTTAATCCTTTTACTAAAGGCACTTATGTCTGCTTTGTGATTGTAACAATCAACACGACGATACGAAAATATTTATTGCAACTTAACAGTTAAACAGGAAAATTTTAGTTTAATTTTAAGACTTGCAATTCACCATAATTGTTAAAAAAGGTTAAAGTTAATAAAGATAATACATTCATAGAAACAAAAAAGCAATTAAATAAATGAAACATGATTAATTTCATAAATAAAAGTATTGGAGCAGTTTGACGTGAGATATATTTGGCGCTCGCTCTCCGGCTTGAAACATTGGCTTCTAAGTAGTAAAGTATGTACCCTATCCGGCGAGCCACCTCGAGATCACTCTTTAAGTAACATTAATCGGGTTTTCTTAGCTTCTCCCCAATGTTCAAAAGGGTACAAAAGGTCAAAAAACATTTGATATATCGTGACCTAAGCCCCAAAATAATAGAGTCTATTTTCATTTGACGATATTTCAAATGCTTAAGGTTTTCAATGTCTACTAAACACAGCATACGTCACAATTTGCAGCTCTAAAGTCAAGTATTATAAATAGGTAAAGTTAAAACGGAGGTGGTCCAGCTCGGCCTGGTTCCTGACACCACTCACATCTCATCACGTCATCATCTCACGCATCATCTCACACGCGTGTACCGCGGGACCTCTGAACACTGAGCGGCGACTCGGATCATAAGACGTGTCTACAAGTGTCGTAGTCCAAACTCTGTGCCAGAGGTAGAACTTGCCGTTGAATAAATGAACGCACAACAATACAGCGGATTAGTATTAAAACAAAGTCGGCGTGTTCATTTATCTGTCGCGACGCGCTTCAAACTTCCAGAGCTCATTCAAAGCATAAATAAAGCGTCATCAAGTTGCTCTTGAAACCGAGACTCAAAGGAAAGACTTAGCAGACAGAACCACGGTATCAGCTAGTGTTTCACACAAACCAGCGACTTGTGTACGATATTAAACAGGGCTTGCGTAGTTTACGCGATAGCGGGTCCCTTACAAAACTGCGATACATAGTTTATCAAGACTGATTTTGATGCTATCACCCAAATTAAATCCTAAAAAAACGTTCAATTGCCTGTGAAAAAAAAGAACTTTCCAAAATAAAAAAAATACCAATACGCGTAGTGAATTAATAAAACAACATCGACGTCTCATTACTATTTAAGAAAGAGCCAAACTCTACAGATAGACTGAGTATTATTTCTCCGAATATGAAACTCTATGTTTACAAGTGGTGTTCCGTCGTAATACACACATTTCTGGAAATATTTTGTAAATGTGTACTGTCATCAAAAAATATACCAAACATTTGTAGATTCTAATGATTTATACCAGAACCACAATAACCTTAAGGAAAGCCCTCCATTTAGGCAAAACTTATGTAAAGCTCCCGCGCGCCAAAGTGGGTGGCTAATTGTTACGGAGAATCCTGTCTGTCCGTGTGTACATCACAGTGATCGCATCATTACCGACTGATTGGCACTCGGATGGCACAACGATGGAGTGTAAGCATAAGCAACAATTGACGACCGAGTAATTTCCTGCGCAATAAAGAGATCCCAAAGTAATATACGTGTATTAGGTACTTGTATCATCTGAAAAAATAAACTGCGGCTTGAATAACTTAGAGCGGTATAGATGGTATTCATGAGTCCATAGCTGGTCACAGGTGGACTCATGGTGGAGGTTTAGCAAGAGAATGAGTAATCATAAATATAGGTCATCAACCTGTAAACGCGTCAATAACTTTAACTCTCGAAAATAATGCTTTTAAATTTATTTAAAATTGAAATTTGAATCTCTAGCCAAACAATAAACGAATGAATACGAAGTTCGATTATATTTAAACAAAATATCATTTCTGCAATATCCTTTGTTCGGCAAAAGATCGCAACTGACCGCAATTATAACGTACTACTTTTTAATTGAATTCAAATTAATTCTGTAGTAAAATATAAACCACTCGGCAGGATCCTACCATTTACAACTCAACTAAATGAATACATTTAATTTTCTGTATGTAATTGTTGTTTGTTTCCAAATCAAAATTTAAGCCAGTTGATAGTACTTAGTGACTTACTCTTACATCACTTGAACTCAGCGTGTGTAATAACAACAGTTCAGTGACAATCAGAGTGCGACAGTCTTATAAATATGCCCTTGATTTAGTACATATTTATCATGTTATGTCATCATTAAAATGCTTAAATTGGTGATGTGTTTATGTGTGTCGTCTGGCTCTTCAATTACATATTATATTATGCGGTAGTCCTGCGTACTCTGCGTACTATATGTGTTCAATACTCGAAAAAGTTCTAATCGACAAGACCTAACTACAAAATTAATACGTTCTCATTGGAAAATGCATCCACATTAATTTAGGTAAGTAAAAGTCGGGCCACAGTAAACTCTGATCCCGAGGTGTTAATAGACGAGTGCAGGCTGCGAGCCGTAAGGAATGCGCCGGGGAGCTCGGGGGACGGTTTGCTTTTGGCCTACTAAAACAGTCATCTCGGATTCGTGTCGGTGCAATCGCCACTCGATACTGAACTCCGATCGTTTGTCGTCAGCCTTTCTCAGCCTCACATCTTGAATGAGCTCAGTATTTTCTTTTTGAATTGTGACTCCGTCAGAGATACGGCGCGACGTCTACACTTTCACGAAATTTTAGAAGCAATAAGTGCTTGTCGTTTGACTATAGCCTTACAAAAAATAAAACGGTTTTATCGTAGATCTGGTAGATTATCTGATTATGAATTGTAGATTAACATAACAGCGGCAGTAAATCCGAAAACGATTATGACAGCGTGCTAATGGACAATGCGGTTATGATCGGAAACTCAATAAACGCGTGAATGCCTCATTTCTAATTTAGCTGGTCATTTCACAGCTCACAATTAAAGCATCATTCAAGGCTTGATCGCTACCTGTTGAACGAACCATTTGTAGGAACAACAACAAAAATGATTTGTTTCCCGTTTGGTCATATAAATGTTTGTTTTGTGAAAGTATAAGTGCCGAGATGAATATCTAGAAGTAGTTGTTAGCTGACGCTTTATTTTTATAGACGGATGCTAGTTGGGGTCTGTCGGAGCCGAGATAAAAAAACAAGTTACGATTCTAGACGTAAAAGCAGAACTTACAAAGAAATGACTAGCATATATAATAATATAATATATGCAGTGTGGGCTGCGTCGAGTTCTCTCGCTACGTTTTGACTCCACATCTGGCTTCTTTAAAAGTGTTTGTCGTTGTATCGGCCTGTGTGGCGTGGGCGCGGGTGCGGGGCTTCTCTCAAAGCACTGGCTGGAGCACACGCAAGGCGCCTCGAGGGTGAGCCTGCGCCAACACTAACTGTTGTCGCTTTGCTTTTATTTGTTTAAATATTTCATGGAAAATAGCAACACTGTAAGTTTTGTGTCTTGAATAATATGTAAAAATAGAAATTATTTTTTTGTTTTCTTTGTGAACTTGTTGTTTGCTTTGTTATCTTGTTTCTTATATATTATAGTTATTGAGATTACGAAAGTATGTGTGTTGAAATCGGTAATAATTGTAGGGATCGTGATCTATTACAGCTAAGTTGTAGCGGAGTCACGGTAGAGTCGTGGTGTTAAGGCCCGACACACAGGGCGCTCGAACATTACAAACTGTTTGACAGAGCTTTGTGAATCAGAGCATTTTACGATTTTAAAGTTAATTTTTGCACTTAATAAAAATAACCTCCACTTTGCCTTTGATTTGTTCGTTTAACTGTTGTAGTTTTTGAAATTGTGTGATTGTTGTACAATAATATTAAGTATCTCAAAATAATAAAACTTGTATGCTTTTAAATACTTGTTATAGATAAATAAAAAAATAGATCCTTGTAAATTCAAATTCGGGTCTTAAAAGTTTATTTAGTAAAGTAGAGTTTACACTTATTTCACTTTCGGCAATTTTGCGTGCAAGTAGGAAAATGTAGCTATACGCGAGAGCTGTGCGTTTTGAAGCTTCCGTTGAGTGTCGGCTTGAAGCGGATCGCGGGGCCCCGGCTTCAGCCGTCACAGCTCACGACTGTCGTAAACCGACGGTTCGTTTCGGAGCCGGGCAGATTGAGAACATGTTATTGTAATTATATTGTTCGAAGAAGCGATAACTTTTTAGGTTTTTCTTTCTCTCAGATAAGATAACTTCAAGAATACTTCGTTCTCAAATTGCGTCCACGCGGAGAACAGTTCTGAAGCTACCGCACCGACGAGGTTGGGTACAAATATATTTGTGACGAGATGCCTCCATTGCGCGATTAGAGAGTGACATGATTTACAAGAATAAATCTTGTAGCGCCACGTGACACACGTGCGCGGCGAGCGCGGCGGGCGCGGCGAGCGCGGCGGGCGCGGCGGCCTCGGCGCTACGCTTGCGACTATGAATGAGAGCGATTAGGTATCGCTATCGGCGTATACCAAAACAACAATGACACAATCTGTATATTTGATTGCATAACAACATGTTTGAGCGTCCCATTTATTAAAACATTCTGTGAAACCATTAGCAGTTAGCAGCCGAGCCGAGGAGTTGACGCCGCGCGTCATGCCTCTACACTAATTAACAACCTCACATAATGTACGTGTATTGAAAGGGTCCGCTAACACCGCTAACACTTCTTAGTTAATTCTCTGAAGGAGATGTCGACGCTACTGTTTACTATACTGCCATAACAATCTTCATGTTACACAAATTAATAGTTCACTAAAAATGTGACGAATTTACGATTTAATCTCCTGACTAGGCTATGAACTAGATACTCGTTAGCCGTGGTCCTTCAACAGCGTCGCGTACTCATTGCACGTGACGTCACTGTGCATTCCGGAGTACGGGGCTAAACAAACACTCCGCCAATAAAAGGATTACGGCACGACTCACACCGGCTCGCAGATGCTCACATGTTACAGGTGTGCTTCTCAGATTTGGCTCAGAGTTGAGTCAATCGAAACTGATGAATTCGAGTCCGGACTCTCAACTATACTACACGGTAGAAAGAATATTCTTTTTAAAAGAAGTATGAATGCGGTCATATTCAGTTCTAGTTTATTTATGTAATAAAAACATCGCTTAGACTCTTTATTGTATGACATTAAAAATCATAAGTGGAGTAATAGGATTTGGACTCCTCCCACCGTAGAAGATTCTGGACTCAGTTGACCACATTTGACTCATAGGTACATGCAACATGAGTCTACACTTTGGAAAAAGAATCCTTTAATTATCATGTTGCTGGAGCTGAAAGTAAAGGTTAAAAATGAGGAGACTAGCTTGTGTTGGAGAGCGTCGCATTCAAATGCAAAGAGTGCATCGTGAAACAGAATACAGTTTTTCTTTGAACATAATTACCGGCGCATGC
>NW_020799847.1:0-27556 GCF_003590095.1 Trichoplusia ni
TGTAAAAAAAATCGTGTTTATTTTTCAATTTTAAAACCAATTCTTGAATAGCTCCATTCTAAATCTTGTTATTAATATTGTATCAATGTTGCCGACAGTCGCGGCACCGGCGAGGACGGCCACCTGAGCACAGCGGCGCGAGCCATCGTCAACTCCATACGGAACATGCAGGCCAAGAACACATGTGAGTGGCTGTATTATTACATTTAATAAGATATTGCGTAAAATACACTTGATAATATCTTTTTATCATTTGAAATATTCATTAAATGTTGAATAACTTTGAGTGCACGATAGCCGATTGGTTGAGGTCACCGCGACAAAGACACTGTGCGTGATGTGTCGCGTGTTCGATCTGCTCGTATGTGCGATACACGAATGCTTGTCCTGAGTCTGGGTGTCATGTTTATGAAACCTCACTATTGATAATGCGGGATTATAGAAAAATTTGGCTTGATAAAAAAGAATGATAAAATATCACTCTTCCCCCCCAATATGACCATTTTCCCCCTTCATCCCTCTAAAGCCTGTGTATAAGTTACCCCCATCATTTCGCCCGACTATACCCGAGCGTGCTCCACGATACATTACCATTCACTGGTATGACCGATTTCCTTTCCCTCATTTTTGATCATACGCACCCCTCCCCCTCTCTACTGTAGAATCAATTTTTTTATCAGACCTACCATAATCCATTTTAGTCCCCATAATATGAACGATTTTTGACCAACCACCTTATATTACCTACACCATTTTGTTTTGGTAATTTGAGGGAAACCTCGTGAACACCCCTCGGCAGAGTAAATGAATAGTGTCAGACTCTTACTGACTAAACCTGACCCGCCGTGCTA
This sequence comes from Trichoplusia ni, assembly GCF_003590095.1. NCBI lineage: Eukaryota > Metazoa > Arthropoda > Insecta > Lepidoptera > Noctuidae > Trichoplusia > Trichoplusia ni. Next base: position 852 of record NW_020799847.1, read on the forward strand.
CGTCATGCGCATTTTTCTTATCGGTGTATGGCAACACGCTGTAACATGGCTGATGTTGCCCCCCTGCCCCCGCAGCGGCGCCCCCGCGGCGCTCGCCCCCGGCGCGGGCCCGCCCCCGCGCGGGCCCCGCCACCCGCGCGCGCCCCGCGCCCGCGCGCCCCGACCCCGACGCGCGCCTCGCGCTGCCGCTCTACAGGCAGCCATACCTGCTCAGACAGGTAGGGTACACCTAGCAGCGAATAACCAATCCAACAGGGAATTAAACTTGAATGTAAAACTACCGCGGGATATAAATAAAAATGATATGGAAAGGTGTGAAAGAAGACAAGAATATAATAATGAGGAAAGGAAAGGAAATGAAATCTTTAATTATTACATGTCCCTTCTTCAGCGAGTGGACATTTTTCCTAACTTGCTGTCGCAGTCTCTTTTTTAGTCCAGACAATTTAAAAATGCGCGTGTATGTGGATAGCTATGATGATAAGTAAACACAGCAAATGCTGCGTGCGACGTGTAGCTGATTCGATCCTCGCACGACAAATACTTCTTCTGAGTCTGTCTTTTGTATATATTCGTGAAACTTAACACGACATAAAGATTATGTTCCTTGGATTCTCAGACTAACTTTTCGCAAATATAATACTAACTCAAAAGTAACTAACTTACCCCAACTGTCAGAATTGTCCCCAAACATCAACCTACTTCATAATGTGGAACTTAATTCGTACATTCCTCCAACAGATGTCGCCAGGAACATGGTGTCGCCGTTCTCCAGCGCCCGTGCAACATCCAGGTATATATAAATACATTAAAATGGCTTACGAACACAATGTGCTTATGCTCTAGTCGATAAATTAGCTCTCTACATATAGAAAATATTAAAAAGTGAGTCTTTGTTGCAACGGAGGCTAATAAGAAAGAAGCCTTGAAATAAAAAGATTATATATCGGAATATAAAAAAAATCTGTCAGCCTAAGAAAAAGACTTAAAAAGATACAACAAACATGTTTAAATTAAAACAAAAGTAACGTGTTTCAGACGTCTGTTTGTCAAGCATATTAAAAGCAGAGGTCTGAAAATAAATTTTAAGAATGTACAATTTTGAGTGGTCCCGTTTTCCTATCTTAAAAATTACTTGTAATGAGAAAACTCTCAATCGAAATTACATTCAAGATATACCACTAATTTAAATGAAAAAAATCCATTAATTAATTCTAATAACTTTTCTAATATTTCCAGTTTTAAACCACCCGCGGCGCCAGCACCCCGACACTCGCAACCAGCGCCGTTAGACACACAAACAGACAAACAAACAAGCAATAACACACAACACAGTCATGTACATACTGATACATACGGGCGGATAGAGATGTAGCTAAACAAGAATATTAATAACTAGCTGTTGCCCGCGACTTCGTCCGCGTGGTTGGAAGATATAAGTTATGACACCTTAGGTTACAACAGCGCAATTTTCTTGCGGAACCCTAATATTTTTTAAATAAATTATAGCCTATGTTCAGCGGAGATAATGTAGCTTCTCAACAGTGAAAGAATTTTTCAAATCGAACCATTAGTTCCTGAGATTAGCGCGTTCAAACAAACAAACTCTTCAGCTTTATAATATTTGCATAGATATGTCTAATAAATTCCGTTTCCCAATATTTATATATTACTAGCTGACCCGTCAAACGTTGTTTTTCCTAATAAATTATTTCTAGTAGTATGTATTTTTAGTGCCACATTATAAAAAAAAACAAAAAATTTCGTCCAAAAAATAAAATATTCTTTTTTATTGTGAACAGTCCTTATCACTTAGGGGTATGAAAAATAGATGTTAGTCGATTCTCAGACCTACTGAATACGCATATAAAATTTGGTAAAAATCGGTTAAGCCGTTTCGGAGGAGTACGGTAACTAACATCGTGACACGGGAATTTTATATATTAGAAGATCTATACATATATTGTTCTTTAGCTACAACTCTTGAAGCCAATTCTCGTGATAATTTATGCAGTCAAAGGAATCTACGTAGTCAAAAGATCTCACAGATAACAAAAAGCTAGTCATTTTTTTTAAACAATCATAGTTTAGAAATGTTTTTTTTTTGAAGTTTTTTTTTAATAAAACTACGACTCGTCCTTTGACTATAGTTAGCGTATGATAAGTTTAACTTAATTTTTAACCATTATTTTTAGTTTTATGTTCTGTTTTGTTGCGGAATTGAATTTTGTATTTGGCAACATCATAATTTCCTTGGCAACACTTTAAAAAAATGTCAACATAGATTTTGAAGTACTCAAAAATTTAGAAATTCGCTATGTTCAATTAAATTGAACTTTATAACAACTGTACAAGATTCAATATCGCGATAAAGCTCTTATATGTATAGGATTTTAAGTTCATTTCAATAAAGTTACATGGTACTTAGTGAATTGTATTCTAGAATACCTAAATTGAGTTACTTTTTAGATCGACAATACTACTAGATTAACAATGCTATGATATACAAAAATCGACCTTAACGCTTTGACATAAAGCCTATATCATTGTGTACCTATTATGACGGTTTTATTCTATATGATTCACTAAATAATATGTCACTTTATACCCAACACTACACGACTTGAATCTATTGAGAAGCTGGCAGAGTTATACGCATAAAAATACAAAAGAATTTAATTTAAAAATTTTAAATTAGAGCTATAGGCACAGATGTAATTTCTATAAATATAAGAATTTTCACTTTCGTTTGGTATTAAAAAGCAATTACATCACAATCCGAGATAATAATAATAATTGGAAATCAACTCTGCTAGCTTGCACACACAAAACCAAAAACAATTAAAACACACACACACACACACACACATACATCTGTTTTGATCGTCACACAGATTTAAAATAATATTGAATACGTTTTTTTTCATTTTATAACTACATTCAAAATTAAACAAGATTAAAAGCACTTATATGGTCGTGGGGACTCGTAACATCACTTGCTAGTATAAATCGTACTGGTAAGTGACGTCACACGAGATTTTAAATCACTGTATCCCCTTCATTCTGTTTACGAGATAACATCATATATACGTATCCAATATTATTTTGTAACTATGTCTGACGGACTGACTAAATGATTTTTTTGTCAAATACCCAATTGTGGAAACAAGACAGCGCACTATTCCACGTTGAGCGACGACTCCATGTTGGTTACCCATCTTTTACCTGTCCTAGGTAATGTAACTTAACCTCGAACGATTCACACCGGCTTATACTCAATGTGTAATCTTACAAAGACCGTTTACTCAAATTATTTATTTGATTTGAAATTAAAATACCACTTAAAGTGACTTGAAGTCCACTCAATTTTGAATTCCGTTTGAGTAAGCGGATACCTGAATACAGAAATGTATCTTTGTTTTGAGACGTGTTTAATTGTCACTGGACACTCTGTAATGATAACTCAAAATGACAGATGCAACGGCGGTAAATTATACGATCAATAATTTTGCGCAAATTAAATTGTACATTTGTTTAGATTTTTAAATAAAGGTAGACAATATTGGTGTCTTTTTATCTAAAAACTCTGTTAAAACACAAAATAGCCAATATTGAAGTTACGCGGTCAATATAACTGCACAATTGATAATATTGCGCAATTTTATTGATAGTAAAAGTGAGCCGCTTCGGTAAAAAACTATAATTAATAATAATGATAAAATTATTTCAATTAAAAGCAATAATAATCTGGTTACGTCATTTTCTTTAAATATTGTTACAAGTATCACAGAATATATCTATTGTTGATAACACATTAAGTTTATGAGATATTGTTGACAGACAGATGAATAATATTGATTTGTAGTTGAAATTCAAATATATACAGTTTAACGTGGCAGTTGAAATTTAAAAGATTTTAATATCAGAGAAAAAAATATATTGTATACGTCAGAAACATAAGTTGTTTAATACAATCGAATTTGCAAAATGACAGTATTTTTTCAGTGAAATGTAGGTTTTTTTTTAGTATTCTTAATTTTTTGAATCTGTTAATATACTTATTGTCAATAACTATAACTACCGCAGAACTGCCAAGTCTAAGGATATCACTGAGACTCAATAATTAAATTAAATAATATATTAAAATACTCCACAACTTTTATACAACGCCATCTAGTCTGATACTAAATAAATATTGTATTATGACTAGACAACTGATAAACATGCTTAAATATTTCTAAATACATACATATTAAAAATAAACGACACCCAGACACAGAACAAATGATCGTGCTCATCGCACAAACATTTGTCCTGGATGGGAATCGAACCCACGACCTCCGGTATAGCAGTCAGGGTCACTAACCATTAAACCAACAGGCTTGTCAAAAATTGCGTACATCTATTTTGAAAATCTGATTGTATTTCGACTTGTGTTACTGACTGCCAAACAGAATGAAAGAATACCTGATTAATTGAAGTTTGTACCTTGGTGTTATATATTGCAATGTTCAGACAAACTATGTTGTAAATACTGTCTAATTGTGTTTAAAAACCAATAGAATTGCTTCATTTTTCCTAGCTTTAAAGTTTTAAACAGATTTTTATTCTTTTCGTATGGTTGATGTACAATCTAGTGTCAGAGTTTAAACCGCCCGTAGACCTCTGATGTGGCTTAACACTCACTTTAAAATTCTCAGGTGTGTCAGTTTCTATATAATACGCACATTAATTCCAAAAGTCTTTTGGACCCTTGCGAACCCTTGACCTCTGACTTGGCACTGCTATGGTCACAACATAAGGCTATCACAAAAACATGTATAGATTATGGCGATTTTATTGGTTGTTTAAAACACATACCCTTGCTACATATCTTTGGTGGAAACGTACCTGCGCAGTGAAAAGGTTTTCATGTAAAAAGTGTACCTGTACGTCCTATACTAAAAATATTAAAACACACTTCCTGAAGTGACAAAGAACAACGCCATCTGTTATCAAGTAGCGAGAGTAATAGAAATGTGAATCCTTATATCGGCCGTCTTTTTCTAACCTCCATAGCTAGAAAGAGACATTAGTCTTTATAAATAAATAATAGATAAATCTGAAAACTATCTCTGAATTTAAATAAATCCGAATTGTATGTTAAATATTCAAAGAAAATGAAAGTTATGAGTTTTAAAGATATTGTCACTGTTGCATATATGGAAATATATTTAATAGATAAATAAATGTCTCAAGTATTACACTCTGGGGGTCAATTTATATTACAGTCAGCTTAACAACAACTTCTAACGAACACTGTTGCTCTTGTGGAAGCAAGACGGCAGCGACACACGTATAGTCGTCTCTTTTCCACATTTGCTACTTATCGAACCTCTCGCTCACACTTACCGATATTATGAAACTGCTAAAGTGTTTAAGATTAAAATTTCTTTTTCCACTGTCAATAACAGTTTATAAAGGAGCGAGGCAAGTATATATGTATATTAGGATTTTTTGGTGTTTAATAGCGCATCTGTCGTATAAATTGTCCCCATGTCTTCTATGACCACACTTCAAGCCTTTCTCCGTGAACACGGATTCAATATCAATAAAGTAAGTAGAAAGTATTATAAAGTAAAATACATAAAAATAATAAAAAAAAAACACGAAATGACGTAGTCAGATTTTGTAATATACAATAAGAAGAAATTCTACCAAACACCGGTTGGAATGGTAGTAATTGGTAGCACTGATCGTTTAGTAACTTTTGGTAGTACATCATTTTGAAACCTGGAAATAGTGTACGGGACAATGATTCTATGTGTCTATGTTTAAGTAACACAACTGGTAAAAACAACTTTCAAATATAAGTGGCATTTTAACAAGTTTAAAAGCCGGTTAAAGCTACGCTGAACCCACTGTGCACGACGTGTCACGGGTTAGATCCTCGCGTAGGATAATCATTCGTGTGATCCACGAATGCTTGTCCTGAGTCTGGGTGTCTTTGTGCATGTGACTTGAATATTCGTGAAACCCCTCGCGACAAAAGGATTAAGTTCCTCAGCGTGTTAGAAAAAAGTCACGTGACTTGCAAAGAAACGACTCTTCATACATTTGAGACATTTCAATCAGTGTTCTTATGAACTTTGTACTAATGTCACTTATATATTGGGAGTTGTCATTCGATTGTAGCATAACGTGTCAATATTATCGGTGTCGGTGTGATCTAATGTTAGAAAAACGGTTCATGTTTAGAAACTGTCCAGTATAAGATAGACCTCTGTCTGAGTAACTCTGTCGTAGACCTCTTTTCTGTAAATAAGTCTGGAAAAAAACTGTTCTAATGATATAGTTGTGTAATAAACGGATGAATAGAGACGAGCCTTCGGATACTTCAGAAGCCTACTACGGCTTTTGATTCAGAAGTTATGAATAAAGGCCCTGAATTCTGCATAAGTGAGATTTCTACAATTGATTAAATTCCTTTAAATGTATACGATATTGTCATTACTATTCAAAGTGTCGTTTTGCTAACGACACTCAGTCAAATACAAGTGTCGTGTTAACTTTATCACTGTTTGATTATAAGGCATTTAAGAACGTTACTAATACAAGTGTCGTTTGTGATTTTAGTCGTTTGGTTTGTAACGACAATTAAGCAATTTAATCAGCGCTTACAATTGTAGGAATGTCATTTAACTATGGGTCGATTAAGAAGTACATAAGACATAAGAAAAACGATTCTAAATAAAAATAGGTGTTAATGAAACGATTCAAATATATCAGGTTTTTTAAATAAGTGTCGTCCCGAAATACTATTTTGATCTAGTAGCATATTTTGTCCGTTAGTCTTGATTTCCGATCAGTACTCCAATCGTACCAACGTAATAACAAAATTTGACAGATGACAGTCCAACTGTCAGAATAGCAATAGCTGTAGAAAGCTATTTTAGCTATTTATATACGTTTATTGTAACATGTAGAGTATATTATTGTTAATAATAAAGATTTTAGCCTATCATAAGAGTTTTATTTGTGTTCAGTATTTCCTGTTATTATTTATGGCAATTTGATTATTCTGTCTATAGATAATTTGATAATAAAAAAGCGAATTATGGTAAAGTAAAAAAGGTTTACTCACTTAGCTGGTTTGCCCGACTAGTTTCGGACCCAACCGGAGTCCTTAATCATGAGCTAACGCGGCGGTGAGGTGGCGTTCGTAATTTTCTGTTTATTATTATTAATAAGCCTTATGTTGGTCTCTATAAAAATCTAAATTAAAAGAAATTCATTTCAAATTAGGCTACTAAGTAGCACTTTTTGAAGAAACTGTAAATTAAACTCCCCAGCAGCACGCCGTCATTCAGTTGAATATAGGAACGTTACTGAATTTGGACATGTAATGTATCGATATTGTCAAAATAAAGAATAGAATCCGTCAGTCCTCAGTGGCTACACAACGCATCCATCACGTCACATCCATCCCGAAGTACTTACTGGAGTCATCCGTTGGCACGCATCCTCACGTTGCATCCATCACCTGCACCATAGGACATACATGGGACTTATATTTCTATAAATTACAAAGACCTGGACGGCCCAGTGGTAATTTATGAAGATAGAACTAATTGGGGCATTTATAATGTTTTTTAAAGAATAAATATTATCGCAGAAAAATCTATCTTCCAGTTACAAATGCTATCTAAACGCGAGTAAAATACAGAATACTACATGGTACGAAGGGCTAAACTCATTACCGCCATCTATGGATAAGATCATAGCAACTCTACAACGACATCTAGCGCACGAACGTTGAAGAGCAATCTATTGTACGGAAGGTAAATTAAAAGTCGGTTCTTGCTATCAGTCAATAGATGGCATATAACAACTGAAATAGATCTTTCTCACTAAAATTCGTATTTAAAAATTCAATATTTAAAGCGCGAAATGTTACATATTATAACTGTTGCAATAATATCATATTTGCAGCGAAACAATTTGATTATATTTTAACTTCACTTCATTGCATTCCATCTCATTTTGTTTTGTAATTTTTTACGTACACAAATTATTAGACAAAAATTTATGCAAAATCTAACCTAAAATCTAAAATCGCTGACGTTGGTCTGAAAGCTGCCCATTTAAAATGGGAATGGGCCGGCCACGTTTGTCGCTTGCCCGATAACTCCTGGGCCAAAGTCTGTACCCACTGGGTTCTTAGATGGCGCGACGAGCTGGATGCAAACCACAAAAACAAAGAAATGGAAGGAAAAGGCAATAGACTGGACAGAGTGGAAAATACATATAGCCCTCCCTTACATTTTAACCTGCAGTGGGAGAGTAGCGGAAAAAAAAACACCATGTGCTTGTTACACTTGACATATCTTATTTATATTCCTAATCAAATCCCATTGCGGTACTCTTGACTCCGTCATCGGTCCGTGGATGGGTGACCGTCTATGTGATAACAAGTTTGTCCGTGCTATGGACGCACGAAAGTACTTTAAATTGTGGGTCCCGGCGGCTATTTATGCGTCTTTAACTGGTATAAGGGTATCGTGTTGCCCAGGTAGGTAACTGGGTTGAGGAGGTCAGATAGGCAGTCGCTCCTTGTACAACACTTACTTGGCTGCATCCGATTAGACTGGTAGAAGCTAGGGGATCTGGGAGAAAGCAACAATAACAACCTAATCAACACATAAAACATAGTTACTTAGAACGATTATGACTGCACGGAGCCACGGATAGCCGAGTGGTTGAGGTCACCAAGCCAAAACCACTTAGTCCGTCATGTCGTCGGTTCGATCGCGTAGGATAAGCATTTGAGTGAACCACAAATGCTTGTCCTGAGCCTGGGTGTCTTGGCGATTTGTATGTTTCGCAAACATACAAATCACGTGATTTGTATGTTTGCGAAACTCCCCGCGTAACTAGTTATAAAATACATAACCCTCTTCCGTCGGTCGGTTAAACTCGTCGCCCCAAGTCCGTGCCCGTGCACTCACAACAACAGCCAGTTGATTAACGCTACCACTGTTGCTGTCTCCCTCGCTCCTACACGCGGCGAGACGCGCTCTCGCTCGCACAGAAGTAGCTTCACTTTCGTTGGCGATATTTTTGTTTTTATTTTTCATATCCTACCAAACAACTGGGCTAATTCCCAAGCTTTGTCATGGTCAACAGTGTCTCCACATTTAACTAAAGAATACCATACTTCTGGTACACAACAAATTTTACATGGCAATCCAATATTCAATAGAGTTTGGTGTTGTGTACAATGAATTATGGTATATGAAGCTATGATAGCTTAGTTACAAGACTACCGAAATGCCAAACCAAAGGTCTCGAGTTCCATCCCAAGGCACGCACAAACTTTAACAAATTTAATGAGCATTATAGAATTAAATGTCTCCTACACAGATAACATACTCACAAAAAATCGTAGTAAAAAGTCGTTTGCGATTTATAAATAAATATGTCCAGCGAATATAGCAAATACACTTAAAAGAAAATCACCCATCTAAAAACCTTCCCACATCAAATCGAACCCGCTCCCTCCTGCCTCCCCACAGCCTTCCACCACTGCGCTACTGGGTAAAGCGTCTGTTTCGACTCTTCTTTAATTTGTTCGTTTCTCGGCCCGCGACACTTGCAGACCAGGAGCTGGGACTTACTTTTATTAATATTCTTATTGTTTATAACTTAATTAAATGTATTTTAATAGACTTGTGCTTTATACCGTCCATCAAATAACTATGGAGCCTGTGTTTTTAGTTAACATTTATTTACAGGAAATAATAATATCAATAACCCGTAAAGACTTTCAAGGCTGTGAAAATAACAATGAATACCTCCTTATAAAATAAATGGTCACATTGATCATCCATCCACGGAGCGACCATCTCATGTGTAGCTTAACCTGTCATCGATCAACTTTTGCAGTTGTAGCTTAGCCACGAACTCCTCATAAAATACGATTAATAATCCTGTAAGTGTAAAAATATGGAGTAAACATACGTTCAGAATAGAAATCCTAAGCAAAAACACATCTATAGATGTACTTTATCTTCTCAAATTACGAAAAAATCAAAACCTACAAAACACCACCCCAGCTCCCGGTCACCAATATACCTACACACAGCGATCTGCCAGTTAATTGCGACAATTAGTGAAAATGCTCTCATTGCAGTCGAACTTGCCTCCCCCCCTCCCACTCTGAGAGGGGGGGCTATAATGTCGCATTATATAGACTTATCACTAGTAACGGCAGTTTTCTGGAAGTATAAGTTATGCTTAGATTCAAAAGGCTGAAGGGAGATTATGTGTGATATATAAATACATCTTTAATATGAGGAGAGCTCTTAGCCTTGAAGTAGTTATAAACTGATTTTAAAGCCCCGACGCAAAGAGCGGGGTATTTTAAGTTTGACGTGCCTGTCTTCTGACATTATAGTTCCCGAAAGGATAGAGCGATTTCAAATTAGTCTGTTTTGTATTAAAGGTGAATTGTGTGTAAGTGTTCTTAAACACGTTTGATAACATTGGTCAAGCCATATAAGAGGTGTGGCGGCTGAAAGCTTTTGCAGTCAGGGGTTATTTTCTTTTTATCTTGTATCACGATGTTATTACTGCGATGCCACGATATTTTATACGAGCAACAAACAAGTAGAGAAACAGCCTGCCGTTACGAAAAGATTGTCAATCTCGTAGATTTTGATCCGCGTCAGCGCTCGGCAAGACCGTTGTTTTACATTTCCATCCTGTCCATTTACTATCCAACAAAAACTACTATTTAAAACCACAGCACATAACGACACCAATAATAAAGCTAAAATATATTTCAAAAATACTTTCCCAAGTTTTCCCGTTTCCCTTGCACCCCAGTCCGTCCCTGGCTCCCATCCAATTAGCGATGAGATTAAAGATATTCCGAGGGAGCTATTACCTAACAAATTACCTCTCGACGGTGGAACTGCCGCCGGCCGCACCCCCGCCCAGAGGCGGCAATGTATGAGAGATGAGCGGAGGTTAGCATTAATGATTGGCAAAAATATCTAGTTTTGATATGATCATTCCTCTGCCCTTATCCAAATTATTTATTTGTGGTCGGCGCAACATGTCTTCTTCTTCCATACCTTTCTATCTGACGGCATCTCACAAGAAATTGCAGCCATATCGTCTTATAAACAATCCATCCGTCGTTTCCTTGGTCGTCTTCTTCCAGTTCTTCCCCATTATCTAGTTTTGATAGATAGGAATTAATGTCTATATTTTGATAGTAACTGTCGTGAGAATTATTAAGGACTCCGGTAGGGTCCGAAACTAGTCGGGCTACCCCGATAAATACGCGTGAGTAAACCGTTACATCATTTAATAATTAATGTCTATACAGATTATTATAGTTATATCGCCTATTCATTGAGGAAGGCTATTTACTATCACGCTATCATCAATTGTATCAGAGTAGTAAGGAAAAATGTTACAAAAAAGAGAGAAATTTACGTTGCGTCAAAGCTTAAAGTTACATAAAAATCACGATACACGGCATTGTTCCTCATAAATAGTTCGCAAAAACAGTTGGCAACAGAATAATATATATTTATCCTTTAATGCCGCCTCACTACGATGACTTTTATGGAAATAAGTTGTGTTCTAAATCAACTGTTATTTTCGAAAGGTTTCTTTTATAAAATGGCGTTAATCCTTACCAAAACAAACACGTTAAGCGTTCAAGTATTCATTATTGAACTATTGAACATTCTTTTACATTATTCCACATTAGGGAATATCTGTGAAGATATCAGTGCTTCGGATAACACAAAATAGTGTACTTAAATACTAAAGGAAACAGCAACACAGTTAAAACACAAACATTTAAGACTCCGTTATGTATTCTACAGCTAAACTCGCTTTTCCCTTCTCTCTCAGACCATCCCCCGAACGCTGTTCGTTTCATTCGTTGCTAATTGTTTTAATCGCACTCACCTACACTCTACAGTATACCTCCACATAGCGACACTGCAGCTTATACTAGACGCGTGATATCATCATACGAAATACGCACAAAATACATATAAGTGGACTCTCTTAAATAAAGGTTCCTATTGTGTAGTATTTAAAGCCGTGTATTGCGTAGCCTTTGTAATATATTTGGTTCAGCTGGTTCTACACGTTTTCGGATACTCAAAACTCAAAATCAAAAAAGAAGTTTTCATCGCCATTTTGACACGCCATATCTTGACAAATTGATCTAATAAAAATCTGTTATTATAGTTGAACCCATTGTAATGAAACGAATTTAAGAATTAAAAAATCAAATCAACATCCTAGCCTTTTGGCCAACTATATTGGGGTCGGCTTTTAGTCTAACCTGATGCAACTAAGAACCAGTGTTTTGTAAGGAGCGCCTGCCTATCTGACCTCCTCAACCCAGCTACCTGGGCAACACAATACCCTGAGTAAGACTGGTTGTCAGAGTTTAAGAATCTTCACAAGCTAACTTGCCTTTACGTAAAAAAACAGAATTAAATTCGAATTTAATTTTAAATGTTTGTAGAACCCCCCGCGACCCAAGGATTAAATTCGTTAGCGCGTGAGACGTTGACATCAAAAATAATTTTTTTCGTAATTTTCGCCAACTTTTCCCTTCACATAGTAAATCATGTTCACAGCATAGTTGACGTTAATCCGTAGCTATTTAACACAGTTATCTATAAGTATGCGAGTCCATTGTCAGTATCTAACATTATTTTATCTTAATAACACAAAAAGCTTTGAATTTTCGAAATGTACTCACCGCAGTGGTTTTAACAACGCAATTCTATTATTAACATAATAGAGTGAAGTGGTTTAGGAGCGGTGGTTCCGTATCAAATAGATATTTTGTACATACTTTTGACATGTTAAATAACTTTGGTATATTGTTCTGTTTTGAAAGGCAATTTTTTAATGTTCAATTTTCGTAGAGAGGTTATATTTGCCGCCTCTAGTCAAGTCCCTGTGGCTGTATTTCATCGTTACAGCTGACGTTTCTGTCTCTCGATTTTGAATTCAAATATTTTTTAACATTCTGTTACATTTCTGATAGGACCATCGATTAATATCGACTGAAATAAGTTCCAGAATAAAATAGAATTTCTGTTTATATCCAATTATCATCGTTCAAAAACTTCATGAGGATCAACCTCTTCAGCTTCGCCACTACACGTTGTGAAAAATCTAGACTTCTATCTAATTGTGTCGTAAAACTATTTTCCTCAAACGGGAACGGTCTAAGTAAGGTTATTCCAGACTGACACCGACTAAAATCACTTGAGACCTATGCATACCACCCACAACTTCCTTCTTCAGACTACCACAACTGCAAGAGTTTCTTCAAGAGTTGACAGGACTCTGACAACCACCACAAACTCCATTATTTCGCTTTTTAACAAACAAAAGGATCCCTATCATTCCCTTTCAATATTCAGCCGTTATCAGCAGTTATCAGTACTTGGTTAATTGACAGTAAGCGACGGTAACGGCCGGAGTGTCGACAAACATGGCTACCGTACATCACATGACATGTGCCTTGTGTCAACAGCCAACACTCTATACTCTATGGTTTAAGAGCTTGACAATCTGGCAAATATTTAAAAAGGTTTTATGTTGATCATTGCAGCTTAAGTTGTTAATCGAAAGAGATTTAGACGTATGTAAGGTATTTTATACTTGTGGTTATGCGAGTGTTCGATAGTTGACGACTTTGGTCTCCGATGTAAGAGGTACTTATTAAGAGGATGTACAAGATGTAGAAAGCCTTCTAAAAGACGTGACAGACATAATTTTTGATGAGAGCCGACGAAAAATAAGTAAATAATAAATAGTAAATAATAATCTATCTTGTGTCGCCGCTAATAGTAGGTATCTAACCAGGCTCCTATCAACGTAGTGTGTGTTACAATACCTCACAATATAGTCGACTACTATTGACCTCCTTGATGCCACAAGCAGGTCGAAAAGAAAGCTTTATTATGCAGTAGTAGAGGTATTGACATCTGGAAACAGCAGACCATAGTTTGCAAGCGTTATCAATCCATAGGGGGAATATTTCCTTTGCTCAGCAGAGTGATATTATATATAGGTTTGTATTACAAGAAGCAGAAGATATTCAATATTTGTATCTGATATCAGTGGCCATCTGTACTTAATATCAGTGGACCCAGAATAGGAGAACAAAAACTGCACGACTGCACGGATAGCCGAGTGGTTGAGGACATCACGCCAAAACCACTTTGCGCGACGTGTCGCGGGTTCGATCCCCGCGTAGGACAAGCATTTGTGTGATCTACGAAAGCTTGTTCTGAGTTTGGGTGTCATTGTGCTTGTGAATTGTGAAACACCCCGCGACACAAGGATTAATTCCCTTAGTGCGGGAGTCGTTTAAAAAAAAAGGTGTCTCATCATTCGGTTAATGAGGAAAAAAAATCATTGATTTTTTGTTTTTTTCTTATGAAATATCGTTTGGACCATCCTTTTAAGAGAGCTTTTAGGTAGTTATATATAATAATAGGATGATCCGTTGTTCCCATTTACAAAATTTAAAATTGAGTAGCTACGGAGACGTACCTACTAGTAATTGACGACTCATTCTTTTTTCTCAACTCAACTTATACTTTTAGAAATAACATCTATCGCAGTTCTCCAATGAATAAACCGATGTTGGCCGTGATCGATCCATCATTCACGCTTATTCTAAATTTCTAAATAGTCAACGCCTGTGAATAACTTTTTAAAAGACAATATTTGCTTATTTCTTACTACTTATTTTAACAGTTATTAATATGACAATTAAAAGCACAAAAAGCCGTCATACTATAACTTAAAGCCCATTTAAAACGCTATTATTCCTAACCGCCATTATACCAATAGACAACAAACCAGTCCCCAACAAATAAGTCTATGGTCAGACCGCGCATAGACCACAGACCGGACTAATTATGTTCCCATGTTATCACCACGTAATATGTTTGCTTTGTATGTCTGTTTGTTCGTTACACAGATAAGCGATTCACACGGCCAGGCAAACATTCCGGACAGCCAGGCAGATATATTAATAAATCATTATGGGAATTAGGTTATAAGCGGACTTTTTAATCTTTAAAATTTTTATGGGAATTTGCAAAATGGTGGGTTTTTTTTACAGTTTGTAAACATGACACATCTATGTGTGGAAATTATAACGAGATTATTGTCTGATTGAAGTTAAAAGGTCTGGTTAAATTTTGATGCATTTGATGATTTTCTGTCTAACTCTGACAGAGAAGGTAGCTGTTGGCTCCTTTCGTGCATTTAAAGTGGTAGTGTATGCGTTTTTGTCGTTTCATTTTTTTTTGCTTTTTGGGAAGTCAGCAGTTTTACATACAAGTTTTATATGGACTTAATTTCTATAATATTTTAAGCCCAAAATGGCGATGGTTTCTTTCCGTCTGATGTCTAATCTCAAACTGAGTGCTCATTGCAGAATTTTATTTACAAAAGGTCCTAAATTGCTTCCATTAGAAATCAATCTTATTCCTTTATGACACTTCTTCGCCAATCAGTCCGTCCCGAATGGCCCATCAATATAAATAACTATCGGATCTTCACACGCAGATAAACACAAAACATAAAATGTTTATCACAATTCGTCAACAAATCGTGGTCTCACAGCGACGTTAAAAAGCAAATAATTCATACTTATGTTGACATTATCTGTGACACCTGTCAATTTACCCGCCCCAACTGACACGTGGACAAATGCCAGCGCGAAAAAATCTCCCCGAAATATTGGAAGTTAAATACAATATTACATTACCTAATGTTTTCCAGTATAGCGTGTACACTGTGTACAGTTCAAATAGGTGGTCGCTCTGAAAAGTAGCGTCTGATCAAACTGCTGGAAAACTAAACGTAGGTAACATAGAAAAGGTTAGGCTGAATAAGAAAGGTGTGTGGAAACACCAAGAAATATTTTCGAAAAAGAAAAGAAAAATTAAATGAGTACTGGATATAAATCTCGAGCTAGATCTAAACTGTTTTCAAAGAATTCAGGAAATCCTTATAAAGTTTGTCGTAAGTACTTAATAAATAACAAAACCCGACATTTTTCAATTCCCGCCAAATCATCAACCTCCACTGGCAACACAGTCTACGTGATGTAAAATCCAAAATGATTCAGAAATTACAATGTGATTCATTTGTATTTGACACGAGATGAGTTTATCTCGAGATAAATAAGAGTTACGACATACTTAACACGTCTAAATAGGCTAACATGTTTATTGGAAATGGCTAAAAAATTGATGTAAGTTTTTTTGGGATTTTTTTCTTCTAAAATGACGTCTCCCGTCACTTTTGGGTATTTTAGATGGTACTGTTGGTTTTTATTGATGATAATGTCTTGAAATAAACTTTAAACTTCGTAGCCTAAATAAACAGAACCGTATGCACAGCTAAATCCCGGTAGCAACTATTAAAAAAAACCAACATAAGTTGATTTGAAGTTATGTAAAAAAAGGTAGAGACATCATAAGTATGTAGGGTTGTATATTTCATAAGAAAATTATTACAAAGAGCTCATAAATTCATCTCACAATCTTCTAGATTAAGATATAAGTACTTAAAATTAAATATTAATTTAATCATCAACGTATATTTCACAACGAAATATATTCATTCGTAAATCCAAAACCTCTCCCCTAGAACGCACCCTCTACGAGTATATAACAGCTTAGACAAATATCAAAACTCTCAAATCATACATAAATAAATACTTAAAACAACAACCTCCTTACTCCACACCTCTATAACGAGCTAAAATTGTCTATGCAATCTCCCTAATGGCGGCAATTTAAGCTGAAATGAAATTTTCATCCGTCTCTTATCCCTTCATTCCTCGCTCCCTTGCAGACTGCCGCTTATTAATTACGGACGGACGGACTAATTTCGGCGACATTATATAATTTTATGTAGATTGCGATTTGCGCGCGAAATGTTTTGCGCGACGCCATGTTTATTTTGGGGGTTATTTTTTTTTTCTTTTCGTGTTACGGTGTTTTTGTTCGGGTTCTGGCTGTGAATTGTTAATGAACGGTTGTTAAGTTCATCTCTAATATTTTGGTTTTAACCTAATAGGTCATGGCTTCAAAACGAAAGTAATTTAATACATCAATACATTTAAAGCCTTTTTTTTAGCTATAATAAGTTTATAAGTTTAGACAATAAAATTATATTCCTTCTCATCTCACTATCGTATCATCTCACTATAGTTACATGTTTAAATTTAATTTTACAACAATTTGCAAATAAATACAACATTTCTGATTTGACATAATATATGTAAAACTGTAACTTATCCAACCCTCTTAAGCTAACTGACATTGCAGGCGCGTAAAATCAAAACCACTATAGATATTAAAAATATTTATAAAACAAGCTACTTAAACGAACCTATACATTTTAATAATCCCAAGAACCATGAATACCACTCCCATCAAAAATAAATCATAATACCGAAACTACAGACATCGTACTGCAATCACATTGACTTTTAAAACTACAACTTTCTTACTCTTTCTTTAAACCCAATAAAAGTATACATCTGTCTCTCTCTCGCACAGTGTATGATTGGGTTGTAAAGTTCCCGCCTTTCGTCAAAACAATGGTGGGAAAAGAATGGCGTCTCGCTCTGACGTTCGACGTCTGAAATAAGAATGCTTTTTTACTTTTTTGTGAGTTTATTATTTGTTTTGTAACTATTCAATGATTGATTGCGTTTTAAATATGCGCTTAAGTTAATTTAATGTTTGTTTATATTGTGTATAGTAGATTAATTTAAGATGTTATTTTAATAGTTTTCACATATTTGACTGTGCTTTTTATTACAGAAAAATATGAATATTTTAGGTTGCCAACAGTTGCGGCAGAATGCAGACCCGAAACGAACAAATTGTATTAAAATCTCTAAAAAAACATCTAAACGTATATACTGGAAAGTAAAGTTTTTTTTACATCTTGTATATTTTCAATAAATGCTACGTAAGTATTAGGTAAAACTTCCATCTTTACTTCCGCATTTCTCTCTATAAAGCACAGATCTATTCAAGAAGTACAAAACGAATCACCACAATAAAAAAAATTCAAGAAACCATAGCCCAGTCATCAACATCAAATATCAATTCTAATTAGTAATATTTTAACCACAAAAACAAACCAAAATACAGTTATTCCACGTTAAATTAAAAAAGAATCGGTTTATCCAGTCCGAAGTTCTGAGGTAATAAACATGAGAGAATCTACTAAAAGGTGTTTGACCGAGTGTAATACCATAAATCTGTAAAGTCCGTCAGATAGATTTAAAAAAAAAATGATTACCTATTTTTAATATAATCACTTTATTAAAAAAGACTAATTAAAAGCTCTTGAAGAACTTGACGAAACATCACTTGCCAGTAAAAGCGTACAGGCAAGTGACGTCACACGAGATTTTATTTCACTGACCTTCATTTTGTTTACAGGATAAAAGAAATAATACGTATCCAATTTTTTTGGAAATCTGTCTGACAGACTAAACAGTTGTTTTGACATTTCTGAGTTTGTTTCGACATTTCTTCTCAGGGAAGTCAAACAGAATATTTCGACTCCAGCGTCCTACTTGCAGAAGAAACGATTTCATGTCATTCCTTGAAGTCGGAAAGCACCAAACACCAAAAACCTAAACCATCAAAGCATTTGAACTCTCTTATCAATCACTACATTACCACTTATAATTTTATCAATGGTTCGTGACATTTTGCCGAATTCAGACAATGCTTTCGAACCCACTTTATCACACAAGGGAGCTTTATACTCGTAAAAGTATAACCAGATCGTCACTTACCAGAATAAATAATAAATATTGTGCCCTGATTGATGTAATCCTATTTTTTTATCAATATGTAAATATTTATTCGGTTTGGCGCCAGGCGTTGTGTGTTCAAGTTTTTTTTTTGCTAAGTGTAATTTTTTTTCTTACGCATAACGAGGTAAAGTCTTCGAAACTTAATGCCGTTGGTATCCACGAGCCTGAAAGACTTTTTTTGGCGGTAATCGGGTTAGACTAAAATCGTCCGTCATTTAAGACTTACGTTATAAGTATAAAGGCTATGTGATAACAGTTGTAACTTGTAATTTTCAGAGATGAAGTTTTGCCACTTAATAAAAAGTGCATAAAAGGCAAATTTTGGGATTCAAATTTGGTTATAAAACTTCAAAAAATCTCGTTGTCTGTCCTCTGCCACACTGTTTATTATTCATTATTCTATAGTTAAGACAATAACAATAATTCTAGAAGCATATTTACAGATCTAGACTAAGGCAGTTAACAGAATTAAGTTAAAATGAACTGACTTGACTTTGACTGACAAGTGACAGAGACTAGACTATTCTGTAACAAGTCAAGAATTCAGTTATCTAAAGCTCATTAATAAAAGCTTCAAACACCAAACTAATTCTAAAAGAAACTAAAAAGCAAAGAACATTTCACAATGTAACCAGTTTAAATAAGCCAAAATGAATCAGACGCGGCGATGTAAATTGAAAACAAGAAAAAAAAGAACTACCAACGAAATTCGTCGTTAAGCAGAAATAAGCTCGCTGAAGAACATTACTTGGTTGTACAAACATAAAATCTGCTGCGGTTTCGCCAAACTGCTAGAATAAGACGATTCATGCGTGAATCCTTTATGCCAGACAGAGAAAACACACATTAGAGTGAGACCGAAAACAAATGGGTGGGGCCTTGTCGACCAACACAACTAGACCTATCAAACTTCGGGATTCGACTTTAAAAGTATAGAAATGTAAGTGTCTGGTTATTGTGGACGGAACGCCCAGTCGTTTTGTCCACATACGACACAATATGAGTATAATCGGTGCTCGTCGCTTTAATAAAATAATTCAGTTGTTTGTGAGTACTGCTCTCGTGCGGATATCCGAACGTCCCGTCGCGTCGCGAGCGGCTGAACGAGCTGCGGTGTGTGCCTGTTCGTTACAATAAAAATATAAAGTGTTGAGTGTTATTTTATCTGTGTTATTTTTTTGAAAAATATTTTTTTTTCTTTTGTTGATAGGTGAGTTTTCTTTACTATTATACCTTTAAGGTTAACTTAAAAAATGTGAAATTTATATTGGTTTAAAATCCTTTATATCAAGAAAAAACCTACGCTGTCTCTAGAAATTGTCGATAAGCTTCAAAATTCAACAGTAAAATAAAAATGTCAGTAACTTAATTAAACAAGTTTTTTTTAACTTAATAACTTATCATTCCGACTTATTCTTATTCTAAGCTAAAGTTTTTGTTGCTTTTTTTATTACTTTTTTCAATTAATTACTTACGTACCAGCCGAGTAGTTGAGGTCACCGCAACGTGTCGCAGGTTCGATCCCTGCTTTTGACTAGCGTTTGTGCGTATAATGCTTGTTCTGATTCTAGCTGTCTATGGGCTTGTGACTTAGGTAAATGTTTGTAAAACACCCCGCGACACAAGGATTAATTTCTTTGATGCTGGTGTACGTAGACTATCTAAAACAAAAGAAGAAATACTATATAATTGTTTAAATACAAGACCTATTAGCAAAGGATATAAAGCCTCGACCTTGTGGTACAATTCACAAACACTTTGGGTCACGAGTTCTATTCCCAACCGTGTTTAATGACTTTAATTTGATCAAACTGGAATCCGATAGGAAATAAATGAAAATGCCCAGGTTTTGTTAGGGTACTATTTTATATAAATCCATAAAACATTTTCACTGAATATTTTTAACAAAATAGAGGAATGCATCAACATAACATAGCTTAATAATCAACATAACTTATTTTAGTTAGTAGTTACTACTTTTTCTGAATGGAAATCATCAAATAACTCCTCCCATTTTGCGGTAGTGTGTGTCAGACCTCTACTGACTACAACCCACCCATATTTCTTTGCCCTTTGTTTATAATAGCTGTAGCAACAATAGGCGACAATTCCGCTGGTATGTTTTAACATCCTTAGGTATGACTGGAATAGAATAGAATAGAATAGAACTTTATTTAAGGTACATACATCTAAGAATGCAGGTACATACAAATAGGATCGAAAATAACATAATACAGAACCGTGTACATTCTGCCTTGTTGGCATGCAAATCTATACTAATATATAAAGCTGAAGAGTTTGTTTGTTTGTTTGAACGCGCTAATCTCAGGAACTACTGGTTCAAATTGAAAAATTCTTTTTGTGTTGAATAGACCATTAATCGAGGAAGGTTTTAGGTTATAAACCATCACGCTGCGACTAATAGGAGCGAAGATACAATGGAAAATGTGAAAAACACAGGGCAGGTATAAATCATAACTTATATCTTCTACCCACGGGGACGAAGTCGCGGGCAACCGCTAGTACATTATATTATACAATTTAGTTAAATAGAAGATTAAAATTTATCATTAAGGAAATCCTGAACAGTATAATAACATTTGTCTACGTTCTGTTAAACATTTTTTAAATTTTCATCAATGGCAATACAAAAATGAACTCTATCGTATCGGGTTACCTGACAACCAAGACGAAACTTAAATATACTTACTAATAATATTGATTCCAAGATGGTCCTCGACTTTAAATACTATTTTTACCTCAAAGAATAGTTTCTATATTCTATGCCTCAAGTTACTGCCCATAACTTTCAGATCCTTATATTCAGGACAAAATCAAAGGTCCCAAAACCTTTCACGATTTCCTATCCTAACTTCAAATGATAAATAAAAAAAGTTTATCCGTCGCTACTGTATACCTCTAATGATTGATCATGCTTACACTATTCAGATAGCAACTTTAGAAGATTCTATTGAAGTTTTTGCTGGTTCCGCTTTAATAGAAAATAATTTTAGAACCGTGCTTGTATTTTTTCAGGGTATAAGATTAATTAGATACAAATTACCTATTCTCCCCAACATGTATAATAATTATCGGGTGAAGGTGCTTAGTTCAGCTAAGGGCCTTCTAAAAGAAATCATTAATTTTTAAGTAGGATATACACGGTGATTTTTTAGTCGTCTTACAAAAGCAGTCCAGTTCATGTATCCAATGACTAGAACACGTTCATGATAAAAAAATAGGTATTTAAGAGATTTGAAAAAAAAATGCAATTTTTATTCAATATTATGATGCAATTCGTAGTTTTTTAGAAACACAGCTCTGTTGCGAGCGCGGTCCGAGCCTTGTAACAATGACGAGGGGCGCGGGCGGCCTCAATTTTATCATTTTTAAGAGTATATTTCAGATTTCTCTTGTTTAATTTTCTTCGTACTTATTATCTCAGTTGATGATAAAAAAAAAAAATCGCGCCTAGGGGTATTTTACGCCGGATACATGAACTGGGATACTTTTGCAAGACGACTAAAAAATCACCGTGTATATCATCTTTTACTCGCTTTTATTTTGAGAACGCTGGAATCGCTTCTTATCTGACTATCCTGAGAAGTAATGTCGAAACAAACTCGGGAGTCGCGGTCTCTTTTGAAGTCCACACAATTTGTAGGCGGTCACGTTTTTAAATTTCTCCAGCACTATCGCTGATGAATCAATCAAACGTATTGAACTGACAAGTCAAAGTTACGTGACGTCACTTATAAAGGAATGTCATTCTCATTCATTTGAAGTTTTCTATTAGTACTCTAGTCTAATCAGATCAAAATCAACTCAAGTCGGGTCCGAAACTAGTCGGGCAATCCCGATAAATACGCGTGAGTAAACCGTTACATAATAATGAATCAGTCTTACGATAGTTGATATTAAAAATATTATTCAAGATAGGATACAAAGTAGCACTTTTTGAACGTCAAATATTCCAAAGACATTGCCCCGATTCTGCTATTTACAATGGTCGATGAATGACTGACAATTGAATTAAATTCGCACTATTTGCATTATACTAAGCATTTTTCTAACATAATAATTGGAAATTCAGTACGGGTCGGAACACTCATGGTCAATGCATTGAATTTCCAATTTTGTTGGCAAAATGCTTAAGATAATAGGAATCCACCTGCCATTCACCGGTCGTGGTAAATAGCAGAATCGGGGCCCAGGTCCTTGTATCTACCCTTCAATGCTAAGAAGCGCTTAGGAGAGTGCTCTGATAGTGAAGTACAAACGGGGCAGCAAACTCCACAGCTTAGCTAAAGCAATGCGATATTGTTTCGACTCTCTGGCTGTCTCTGGTTTAGACTTTCTTATAGTCTGTGGTCAAATAACCAGCCGTGTATGTATATTTCTATTTGTTGTCATAGCGGCAACATGAAATCCATCATCTGTGAAAATTCAGTCATAGCTGTCACAGTTAATGAGGTACAGCCTGGTAAAAAATGCACCGGTTTCAAGGTGTCGCTAGCTCTGAGATCCCGCGTTCGATCTGATCAATGTAAAATTCACATTTCTACATTGTCTCGGGTCTGGGTGTTTGTGGTGCCTTCGTTGTATCTGAATTCCGTAACACAAGTGCTTTAGCAACTAACTTTGGGTTCAGAACGATGTATGTGATATTGTCCGCATTTATTTTCATTATTTATAAGCTCTATTAAAATCTCCGCTTTCATATTTTATGTACGGAACCATTAAAATTACGTGTTTAATTAGTATTTATGGACAGTTTATTAAGTGAACGACAGTGGCTTAATATAATTTAGCTATCTGCAAAATTTGACACGTGACTGAAAGAGATAACATTATTTAAGCAGCGATTATCTATTTAATAATAAATGAGGAGCTTTTAATATCGCATCAGTAAACACTCAACGCTTAATTAAAATACATTATCGTATTATGTGCTATGTTTAGCTAGGTTTTATGTTAACTGTTTTAGATAGTAAGGTGTTCATCAAAACAGTGTAAGCTACAGTTTTAGGTTAAAATCGGAAACCTATTTATATTCTAAGACCCCGCCGTCTGTCCTTCTGTCACCGCATGAACCGTGACTGCACGCAGTCCAAGCTAGACCATTAAATCGTCAACTAGATAAAATTCAAAGTACTCATTTCAATATTAGACTAGTTGAGCAATCCTGAAAAATACGCGTGAGTAAACTGCTGCATCATTTAATAATGAATCGTAATCACGAAAGTTCCTACAAAATATTTGCTTGTTTAATATGTATTTCCGAAAGCTATCACTCAATTTTTGCTCTTTACTTCAAACAAAAAAAATACCGTCATTTAAATTGATTCCGAATATCGGTTTGTGTAGTCTCAATGGTTGTCAATCCACAAATATTTGCGCTGCGTTCGTCCGGTCATCGAGACGGTTGAATTCAGACTCTTTGCCTATTTTATATGTTATAGCCAATTACCTGTGAAGACAAATTCATTATGGTATTTGTTTTTGGTCTACGGATTTATATTTTTATATTTTTAAAGTAAATTTTGCAAAAGCACGTTAGTTCCGATTGTCATAGGATGATTTAGTGATTCTTATTCGGAATGAAGTTTATTCTGCCGTTCCAATACGTTCTTATGTCATCTTATTTCGAGTTAAATTAGAATAATATCGGTTGAGTTATCAAATCATATGCTAAGGACAAATATTCTAATTGTCATTTATTTATTCGGATTTGCAACAAAAGAAATACACAATTACACATATGTATATTTGGAACAAGGTTTTAATAAAGTATAGTTTTGCACATGGAAGACCACAGCATTCACATAGAGTTATCGACTAGCTAACAATATTTTTAATATAAGTATTGATTTGAGTTAAATATTAAAATACAACAACGTTTAACATAGAAACCTCTTTTTTATCATTGAGTGATCAAATGAGCATCGGTCAACGAATAAGTATTATCATAAACTTTCACAATTCTTAAACACGGACGTAATTTGTCGTAAATGTATTTCTGTCTCCATTCACTCTCTTTAAACTAGAAAAGACAGTATGAGTCGGATACCGAATCGTGTTAAAGAGAACTAACGCGTATTCGCCCGAGTAGTTTCGGACCCAACAGTCGGCATCCTTAATCATGAGGACGTTGGCGGAATCTCCTTCAAAGCAAACACACATTCTTTCATTACCCTCTTGCTGTTCCACTAAAGTCTAACGAAACCAATTCGTCCACAGGCACATAATGTAAGAAGACTACAATAAAACCATGTCATCACAAATAATGGCGCACTCCCACGGCCTCTACCGCCGGGACTCGAACGAAATCCAAGAGAAACCCTTAGAAATCGACACGGAATCAAACCCGGACCGCAGCCGATCAAACAGCCCGAAGACCATGAAGTACTATAAACAGATGGATGAGGAAAAGACGATACTGAATCAAGGGAAGAAATCGTTCTGCATCGACGCGTTGCTCTCAAGACAGCTGCCAGAAAGCAGCTTGCAAGACAAAATGTCGCAGCAGAAATACTTAACCATCTACAATAAGAACTACATAGGGCGGTATCAAGAGAACTATGATGCTCAAATTGAACAGAATATGATAAACAAGTGTGAGGGAAGGGAGAGCCCGAGGTCCGGACAGCGAAGTCCGGTGTCCGGGCAGAGTAGCAGATCCGCGAGTCCGGGGTCCGATGATGGGAACAGGTCCGGGAGCTATAGCCCCCCGATTTCTCCGGGGGTTGAAGGCGGGAATGAAGAATATGAAACGTACAGACCCGGTAAGGAGGTTTTATTTACTTTAAAGATTGTTTTGCATTGGAAGGCTATAGTGGTATTTTTACGAGGTTTTTTAATAGTGGGCTTTGAAACATTAATTAAAACCATCATTATTAATAGAGCTTTTAGACTACCTATTGTGATCTAAGGACATAACCCTTAAGAGTCAACTAACAAACTAATCTTTAGACTTGATACGAATAATGTCTATTTTATTTATTCTTTATACACAACGTGTACAGAGGCGGACTTAATGCCTTAGGCATTCTCTACCAGTCGACCTTCATTCAAATTCGAAAGCTTTTCTCACTGGCAAGTTTCACTGACTCCTTAAACAAAATAAAAAAATGTGCGTATCTCCAGATACCAGGCATAATAAATAACTTAAACTGAGGATAGAGGAAGGGCCCTGGTTACTGATGCAGTATACGTAGGAGAAACAAAGGCAAGCCAATGTATCAAATCAAAACCTTTCCAAATATACTGTTTTTGAAAGAAAGGGAGGCCAGATCTAGTTTCTAAGTAACGCACTACGTTACGTCACTAAAAATAGAACAAATCCAATCTGTACTACATCTACTCAATTTCCCCACAGGTATAATCCCAAAACCAGGTCTGCTGCCCCAGAACCCGGCGCTGGTGGCTGCGCAGTCCGCCGCCCTCTTCAACTACCCCCAGCTGTCCCAGCCCGGGGCGCTCCCCCCCGGCGCCCCGCTCCCCTCCGCCTTCCACCACCCCGGAGACAGGGTCCTGCATCACATGCAACTGGAGTGGCTCGCTAGGACCGGCATGTTCTACCACAGGATACCCGAACTTGGAGGTATGTGGTTTACGAAGATGGATTTTTGTGGAATTTGATTGTTGAAAGGAATTGAATTTTGTTTTTAAAGTTGAATAATTATGATGTTAAGCAAAGAGGTTATATTATGCAAATAAAAAAAATATAATTTAATGTAAGCATTATTGATTGCGGACGGTCGAGTGTTGCCCCCTGCGACACAAATGTAAAACTAAAAAGAAA